>NC_084564.2:31020000-31145000 GCF_033978685.3 Nerophis lumbriciformis | reverse complement strand
GTCCCCGAAGTTACGTACGTGACATGCACATAGCGGCACACACATATGGGCAAGCGATCAAATGTTTGGAAGCCGCAGCTGCATGCATACTCACGGTATCATGTCTGCGCATCCAACTCAAAGTCCTCCTGGTAAGAGTCTCTGTTGTCCCAGTTCTCCACAGGCCAATGGTAAAGATTGACTGTCATCTTTCGGGAATGTAAACAATGAAACACCGGCTGTGTTTGTGTTGCTGCAGTCGGCCGCAATACACCGCTTCCCACCGACAGTTTCTTCTTTGCTGTCTCCATTGTTCATTGAACAAATTGCAAAAGATTCACCAACACAGATGTCCAGAATACTGTGGAATTTTACGATGAAACAGACGACTTAATAGCTGGCCACCATGCTGTCCCAAAATGTCCTCTACAATCCGCGACGTCACGCGCTGACGTCATCATACCGAGACGTTTTCAGCAGGATATTTCGCGCGAAATTTAAAATTGCACTTTAGTAAGCTAACCCGTATTGGCATGTGTTGCAATGTTAAGATTTCATCATTGATATATAAACTATCAGACTGCGTGGTCGGTAGTAGTGGGTTTCAGTAGGCCTTTAACCCCTACAGTCCATCCTGGTAGTGGTATCATCATGCTGTCTGCATTAGGAAAATCCATTGAGGAAATCTTGAATTCCAACATGTTTTTGAGGTGGTGAAGCAGAACATAAAATCCCCCTGGTAACGTGGTCTATATGTCAAATTTCCAACATGGTAGGAACCCAAACACACCTCTAAAAGGTGCCTTTCTGAGAAAACCAAAGATGATTGGGTAGCCAAGTATTTCTCCTGATTCCAGACCTGTCCTGCACCCAGTCGAACAACTGTGGGGCATACTTAAGCAGAGGGAAAGTAGAAGAGGACAAAGTGTCCACAGTGATGTCATTAATGGAGGAGTGGAAGAGGTTTCCAGTAACCACCTGTGCAGATCTGCTGAATTCCATGTCCAAGAGGATTAAGGCTGTGCTAGATAACAGTGGTACCTGGTAGGTGGCTTCGGGGAAACACGCAGGACACGCTGGAAAGACTGTTGATTCTCTTGGGAACACCTTCAAGGACCTGAAAGAAGTAGCTGTATCTGCCAAGGCTGCTTTCCCCGTCACCCAACCTCGGATAAGCGAACGAAGATGGATAGTTAGCAACAATGCTTACACTCTGTGTTGCCATTTAGACAATAATGAGTCCTTTTCAATGGATAGTAAATCTGTACTGCTGTGCCCTGACCCCTCTTAAGCATATTCAAGTGTCATTTATTCTGTATTGTATATTTGGTGATCAAACGATAACAATATAACCCCCCCTCGGGATTACCCACATATGCGGTCCTCTCCAAGGTTTCTCATAGTCATTCACATCGACGTCCTACTGGGGTGAGTTTTTCCTTGCCCTTATGTGGGCTTTGTACCGAGGATGTCGTTGTGGCTTGTGCAGCCCTTTGAGACACTTGTGATTTAGGGCTATATAAATAAACATTGATTGATTGATTGAATATGTACCCAAAACTAACTTTTCCTTAATAGAAGTACAGTAAAATACATTTTCAATAAAGGGACAAACTGACCTTTATTTGGCTCGGCGAGTTCATATTGACTTGAGTTGGTAGCGAGAAAAAAACGTCTTGCAACATACAGACTTTATTTATAATAAATTAATAGACTTTATTAGCTGGAAAACCCTGGCAGCAGAAACACTTCTTTTCTTTTCAGCTCTGCACACACACTAGCTTTGTCCAAATTTGGGAATGTGTCCTACTTCTCCGTTGAATAGAAGTGTGCATTCAGACCGTCCCACTGTTTTCTAACCATATGCCACTTCCGCCTTCACTCTGTGGGCTCTGTACCGAGGATGTCGTTGTGGCTTGTGCAGCCCTTTGAGACACTTGTGATTTAGGGCTATATAAATAAACATTGATTGATTGATTGATTGACTCAGCACATATTAAAGATCACACAGGCCCCCAAAATAGCTGTTCAGGGCTACGCCTGTAACTGGTGATTGTGTCCTCTTTGGATTTTAAAAGTTGCCGGGTTTTAGTTAGATTTTTAATTAGGGCTCTCAAAGTCAACAAGATAAAGTTTATTTGGATAAATGTACTTTTACTATGACACAAATGACTTCGGACTCCCTGGTTTACACTACCGTATTTTTTGGACTATAAGTCGCAGTTTTTTTCATAGTTTGGCCGGGCTCCAGTGCGACTTATATGTTTTTTTCCTTTTTTATTATGCATTTTCGACAGGTGCGACTTGTACTCCGTTGCGACTTATACTCCGAAAAATACTTTAATTATGTACCAAACAGTCGGACATGTCAGCCAATTATCTGTCAGTTTTGTAATGTTTTTTTAATTATTTCCAGTGATGTTCTGTCCTTCTTCTTCTTGCGTGTAATTAATCGCAAAAAAATATTGCATTGATTATGCATTATTGCAAATAAATCACCCAATTAATGTTGAGTGCCCGGTTACCTGAAAAGTCTCTGCAAGTTGTAATGCAGACAGTGATCAAGTCAATACACACGGCAGTGCAAAGATGAGTGAGAAGACTACGACTGGTGTGCTCGCTAGCACATTTTACGTTGAAAACACACCCTGATGGGACTAGATATAATTGTAGAAATTTTTTAGCAAATAAAAGACATTTTGAAAAATGTTAGTTTATGACATTCTTTCAGTTGCACTGCATTTTTGCCAAAAAATGTGGGTCTTTTCAAGTTAATTTGAATTAAACAAGCAAGTAATTTACTGTGATTAATCACATCTCAAAAGTCAATCAATCAATGTTTATTTATATAGCCCTAAATCACAAGTGTCTCAAAGGGCTGCGCAAGCCACAACGACATCCTCGGTACAGAGCCCACATAAGGGCAAGGAAAAACTCACCCCAATGGGACGTCGATGTGAATGACTATGAGAAACCTTGGAGAGGACCGCATATGTGGGTAACCCCCCCCTAGGGGAGACCGAATGCAATGGATGTCGAGTGGGTCTGACATAATATTGTGAGAGTCCAGTTCATAGTGGATCCAACATAATAGTAAGAGTCCAGTCCATAGTGGGGCCAGCAGGAAGCCATCCCGAGCGGAGACGGGTCAGCAGCGCAGAGATGTTCCCAACCAATGCACAGGCGAGCGGTCCACCCCGGGTCCCGACTCTGGACAGCCAGCACTTCATCCATGGCCACCGGACCTGTGTGTCTCCCCCTCTACAAGGGGTAGGGGGGAGCAGAGGAGAAAGGAAAAGAAACGGCAGATCAACTGGTCTGAAAAAGTTTATTTAAAGGCTAGAGTATACAAATGAGTTTTAAGATGGGACATAAATGCTTCTACTGAGGTAGCATCTCTAACTGTTACCGGGAGGGCATTCCATAGTACTGGAGCCCGAATAGAAAACGCTCTATAGCCCGCAGACTTTTTTTGGGCTCTGGGAATCACTAATAAGCCGGAGTTCTTTGAAGGCAGATTTCTTGCCGGGACATATGGTACAATACAATCGGCAAGATAGGCTGGAGCTAGACAGTGTAGTATTTTATACGTAAGTAGTAAAACCTTAAATTCACATCTTAAGTGCACAGGAAGCCAGTGCAGGTGAGCCAGTATAGGCGTAATATGATCAAACTTTCTTGTTCTTGTCAAAAGTCTAGCAGCCGCATTTTGTACCAACTGTAATCTTTTAATGCTAGACATAGGGAGACCCGAAAATAATACGTTACAGTAATCGAGACGAGACGTAACGAACGCATGAATAATGATATCAGCGTCGCTAGTGGATAAAATAGAACGAATTTTAGCGATATTACGGAGATGAAAGAAGGCCGTTTTAGTAACACTCTTAATGTGTGACTCAAACGAGAGAGTTGGGTCGAAGATAATACCCAGATTCTTTACCCAGTCGCCTTGTGTAATTGTTTGGTTGTCAAATGTTAAGGTGGTTTTATTAAATAAATGTCGGTGTCTAGCAGGACCGATAATCAGCATTTCCGTTTTCTCGGCGTTGAGTTGCAAGAAGTTAGCGGACATCCATTGTTTAAAAGTGTGATTAATCTGATTAAAACATATTTAGTTGACAGCACTGTTCTTCAGTACATCTGTCATGTTCAACCCCTGACTGAAAATTAATATATAAATCAAAAATGTCTTCACATCCCACTTATTAGCAATGTAAGCTTTAAGCTTGACAAAAACAGTGCTTCTATTTATATGGTGGTACTTGTTGATATCGACTAAAAAACAATAATTTATTTTGTCTTTTGAGAAGATACATCCAATAAAAAAGATGAAAATATGTTAAGTTTTTAGTAAAACTTAAAACATGTAAAAAAAAACAAACAAAAAAACCCTCTAATGCCTGTACATGCGCAATAGTAAGAGAGCATTTCTACTTGAGGTGCCCTTTTCCCCCCATTTACTAGTTATCTGAATACTTATTATGGCTTGTTTGCTGTCAGATTAAACTACTGTTGTCTTTGGCTCACAGGAACAGGCAGCAGAGGTGGCATCCCACTCAAGTCTGGAGGCGGAGCTCAGGGCCAAAGAAAGGGAAACCGCACAGCTGGTGGAGGACGTCCAGAGACTGCAGGCCAGCCTGACCAAACTCCGAGAGACCACCAGCACCCAGATCACACAGCTGGAGCAGCAGCTTAGCAGCAAGACAGCCGTTCTCAAGGTAGGAGACGTCTCTGGATGTTTATTTTGGCATTTTTAACACATTCTGTGTATGTTTAAGGACTTTTCAATGTTCTTTTTTATCAACAGGAACTGGAGGAGAAGCTTCAGAAGCAAGCAGACTACGAGGAGGTGAAGAAGGAGTTGGGGTAGGTGAAAACACTTTGTTGTGCGTGTGTTAAGTACAGTTCCATTTACTTCATGTGGTTGATGCTCGCGGAGTTCACCAAAAGCATGCCCTCATTTTAGATGAAGATGAGGCTTGCATGTGTGCAGCTCGATTGTTTTCTGTTTTTCACTTTGACCACATATTGTGTCAAATTATTACATTGGGTTCTTCTCTGTTCTCAGTATTCTGAAGTCAGTGGAGTTTGGAACATCCGACTCCGTGCAGGTAAACGTGGTCTCTTGCTACCTCTCTACGACCACAGTTAGGACATCAATTAATAAAGGGACAAATATAATTAGGAGCTTTTAAATTGGCTAGGACGAGGTCATTATTTTTCTTAATCTTCCTTTGTCGTCATTAGGATTCATCCAAACCTCTGGAGGTGCTGTTACTGGAGAGGAACCGTAGTCTTCAGTCTGAGAGTGCCGCACTACGCATAGCCAACAGTGAGCTCAGTGGTAAGTTTGAGGTTTTAGGAGGGTCCACCTTTACAGTATTCCTGGAGGAGGCTACAAGGGGGGCTGCAGGTAAGGCTGTACAGTAGCGTATGGATGCATGAAAGTACATGCATCGTGCGTATTTTTCTCTGAGAATACTTGCTACACAAAGGTGCTGTACGGTTTTCCGAACGTAATGCAATGTCATGGCTGTTGTATTCACCCTGCACACAAAGGGAAGCGCTTGTGACAAAATACACTAGCAGGTCAACCTTAAGAGTAATGCAGTTGCACAACTCCACAATTGAGGACACCACACTATGCTCCCCCCCCTTGCATCAGGACCACCGCAACAGTGTTTATGGGTTTGAAATGTCATAGCTTTAGGCTTGAATAGCTGAGTAGCTCTGAATTGATTAACATTCACAGTAAGGGGAGCCTACTGTCTCGCTCAATCATGTTAAGTCTCAATGGTTATGCATTTGAATAATATTGCTCGCTGCGCCTATCCTCAAGATGGATTCTTGTAGTTAAAAAATTGGGGGGTAAAATAACATGTTTTTATATATTTGCTTTGATTCATGTGTATTGGAAAGGTTTGGTCTTTACTCTGAGTCAGACCAGACCTGACTTATCCTGTGGTGACATGTATTTCTATTCTGTTCAGCCATAACATTTTGTGCCCCTGGATATGTTAAATGAACTAAAGACTTGTTACTGCACAGCAGTTGGACAATAAAGTGTTAAGGATCACTCTTCTGCAGGATGGACCAAGACACACTTATGGTCTGTGGACATTATTTGCCTTAACGGCACAGTGTCAATTGTTTTTGTCCTGATTTTTTTCCCTTCCAGGCTGTAACTTACAAGAAAGGTTGAAATCACTAATGCATGGGCATTTTGTCTGGGGGGGGTTGGCAAAAAAGGAAAATTCACTAATTTGGAAAAGACTTAAGTTAATTTCGTGTTTCTTCCCTGTTTTTGGAATCCCTTTTTTGTTGACTCCCCCCATAATGCATGGTGTGTTTGACCTTTCTTGTAGGGTCAGCCGGGCGGAAAGGGAAAGAAGAGAAGACATCCAAGGAGGAAACCAGCAACCCTTCTTCTTCGCCACCTCCTCCCCCTCCTTCTCTTCCTTCCTCCTCGCAGCCTCCCCTATCTCGCGCTCACACAATCGCCCTCAACACTGCCACCACCACCACCAGCAGCGGGGAAACGCACCCGTTCACTCCAACTGGCATTGGACAGGACTTCTACTCTCCCGTCTTCCCGCTGGTGGGCGGTAAAATGGCTTTGAACTCCTTGATCCAGCGGCAGCTGCTCCAAACCTTCTACTCCAAAGCGTTGCAGGAGTCTTCTGGGATCCCCAGTGGGGCTTTATTGTTCACCCCCTTCACTCCAACCCTCAGCTCCATCCCGACCTCCACCCCCGGCTCTGCTGCCATCCCTCTGGCAGCCAGCAGCCCTCAGCCACCCCCGGCCAGCCCTGACATGGGTCCTGTTAACGGGAGCAGCACCGCCGGCAGCGCCCCCTCGCCGTCACCGAGCCACTCTGACGCCACCACAGGGAGTGTTTTGGATGGGGAGGATATGGACACAGCAGAGATTGCCCGGCAGGTGAAAGAGCAGCTGATCAAGCACAACATTGGGCAGCGTGTGTTTGGCCACTACGTGCTGGGACTCTCCCAGGGTTCAGTCAGCGAGATCCTTGCCAGACCAAAGCCCTGGAACAAACTCACCATCCGGGGGAAGGAGCCCTTCCACAAGATGAGGCAGTTTCTGGCCGATGAGCAGAACATCCTTGCTCTGCGCAGCATCCAGGGACGGCAAAGAGGTGATTTGTGCATCTTGTGGTGTGGGTGTATTACAAGCATGTGTGTGTGTGTGTGTGTGTGTTTGTGTGAAAAGCCCTGCACAGAGCTATTGATCAGCTTGTCGATAAGGAATAGCCTTTATATTTTTATTTCTCTCTCCCAACTCCCGTCCTGCGCCACATCAGTGTGTCCTGAATTAGTTCCTCGACACACACATTCATCCCAGGAGCCTCTCCTAGCTATTGTGGTCAATACAGAAACCTTTCACACATCAATAGCATTGATTGGTGGCAACTAGGAGGAAGGCGGAGGTACTGATAACTGCGGGTAGATTCGATTTAGCCTGGGCCTGCTTTTGTTAACGCATCAGGACATTTCTGGATTGAAGGTGGCCTCAGTGGTACAGGAAATACCACAAAGTCTACCACCTTGTCTTAATGAAAGTGAGGTGGCAGTTAGTAAACAGGCATTATGTCCCACACTAGTGTTTTAGTAGTTCAATAATGCTGTTGGAGATAGAGCAGCCCCACATGGTGAAGATCAATGTATTTCTCACACTGGATAACAATACTCATACATTCCACTTACTTGCAGTACATTATAGGGAACCACATAGTCTAGCTGTTATACCAACAACAAAACACACAAATGCTGTAACATAGTGTGTGGTATTGTTTTTAACAGAGGGCTCAGGCCAGCCCCAGCTTAGCCGAATGTTTCAGGACGTTCCGAAGCGGAGAACCCACTCCAATACAGCTTCACACACAGGTCTGTCCCCTTCACACGCAGATTCTAGCACGTTCTGTCTGTGTGGCATGTTTTTGTAAGGGTGAACTGTATATCCAGTGTGTGTGTGCTGCGTTGACTAATTGCCGGTCCAATTAGCATAATTGTGCCTTGATGCCAGCCGCACAGTCGGAATGACCAAGCCAGCATGTGCATCGAGGGACTTTAGTGGTAGTTCTGCAGCGGTGTGGCGTGTAGTATGTTTGCATGCATGGGCTCCAAAGGAAGCTTTTTCATTCTAGTTACCTTTGTGGTGGGAATGATGTTTGAATAAATATTGTTATCTTTACCTCCATATAGTTTGTTTTTGTACTTGGTAATAATGTGTTCATGTCTCTCTGTTCTCTTGTTTCCCTTTCTCCTTCCAGGGAACATCACTGCTCGTATCCGCACTCCAGATGCCGGTTCAGACGAGGCCATCAAGTCCATTCTGGAGCAGGCCAAAAGAGAGCTCCAGGTGCAGAAAGCCGGTGAGTGTAAATCTGTCGTCTTCCGTCATGTCCGGAGATGTTTTTGAATACTCTCCTCACTGCAAAAAGTCAAGTGTTCAAAAAGAAGAAAGGAAAAAAAAAAAAATTAGGGGTATTTTATTTGAATTAAGCAAAATGATCTGCCAATAGAACAAGAACATTTGGCTTGTCAAGACTTTCCAAAACAAGTAAAATTAGCTAACTTCAATGAACCCAAAAATACTTAAAATAAGTATATTCTCACTAATAACAAGTGCACTTTTCTTGGTAGAAAAAAAAGAGACCTTTTTGCTGAAAAATATTCTTAAGTCAACACTAGTGCCATTATCTTGACATAATGATATGCTATATGATATATTACATTTCTTGAAACCAGTAAACTTATACTAAAAACTACTTTATTTTTCTTAATGGAAAGGCAACCGCTTGTTACTCTCAGGGTCTACTAGCCGCTCAGGCAAATCCATCCATCCATTTTCTACCGCTTATTCCCTTTGGGGTCACGGGGGGCGCTGGAGCCTATCTCAGCTACAATCGAGCGGAAGGCGGGGTACACCCTGGACAAGTCGCCACCTCATCGCAGGGCCAACACAGATAGACAGACAACATTCACACTCACATTCACACACTAGGGCCAATTTAGTGTTGCCAATCAACCTATCCCCAGGTGCATGTCTTTGGAGGTGGGAGGAAGCCGGAGTTCCCGGAGTGAACCCACACAGAAAGATCCCGAGCCCGGGATTGAACCCAAGACTATTCAGGTCCTTCGTATTGTGAGGCAGATGCACTAACCCCTCTACCACCGTGCTGCCCCTCAGGCAAATCATATTGTCTAAAAATGCATTTTCCCATCGATAACATGACATCATCACGCCAAGTGCGTGCTCTTTCAGTCAATTAGTGCACATATATACAGCCCGGACCCCGGCCCAAAAAATTTTTATTGTAATTTTGAAGAATTTATCTGAATGTGCGTGAACTATTTCTGTTCAAAATTGTTAGAATATTAACTGTCCGTTTACTGTACTGTGCCGACTGTACTACTATATGAGTACATCTTTTCTCTTGTTTCATTGAAAATAAAACGGCAAAGTCCGTTTTAATTATGAGACACAATTCTGTCAAAGTCATGATTTTTTTTTTCATGCTTGAAATGAGACATTATTAGTAGTTTTAAACTTGTGAGTGTTGATGACACAGCTTTGCAACAGTTGATATTCTAGTTTCAAGCATGTTTTACTCAATATAGGTCATAAAATCTCAGCAACAAGCTGTAATATCTTACTGAGATCATTTAGGACCAAAACACTTAAAACAAGTAAAGCACTCCAGCATAAAATCTGCTTAGTGAGAAGAATTATCTTATCAGACAGAAAATAAGCAAATATCACCCTTATTTGAGATATTTAATCTTACTTAGATTTCAGTTTTTGCAGTGCTCACATTAGTTTTCTCTTTCACCAGATTTGTCCCACGTGCAACCCTCGTACGCAGGCCTCAAAGGAGGAGGTGGAAGCAGCATAGGAGGCGGCAGTGGGTCAGATGAGGCCATTCGCTCCATCCTAGAGCAAGCTCGCAGAGAGATGGAGGCCCAGCAGGCTGCGTTGGAGCCTATCCTCAAAGCCTCGTCTTCCTCATCCTCCCTAGGGTCGTTGTCTCAGAGAGACTTCATGAGCTCACCGCTCACTGCTCCCCTCCCCCCTTACAATCCTCTTGCGCTCTCCCTCAAGAAGCCTACCAGCTCCCTGTTGTCCTCCCCGTCCTCCCCGTCCCCGGTGTTGGACTTCAGCTCCAGTGTAAAGAAGGAAGCTCGGTCTTCTCTGGGGATCGACGCGTCAATGGATGGAGCTCTAAGGCAGAGTCGGATCTCCGAGGGGTCAGCACGCTCAGGAAGCGGTGCTGGAGGAGTGGGTTACTGGAGAGAGCAATGGTGGAGCAGCATGCACACGGACCACCGCAGGCCCGGAGCAGAAGAAGAGAACCACAACCAAGAGGACTCCAAAGAGGTGAGGGCAGGCTGAACTAAACTTATTTCCCTTCACCACGTTCTGTTTGCACTACTGCTAATAGTTCCATTCCCCTGGTGCGTGCTGTAGGGAATACTGAGTGACAGTCTGTCTCGAAACAAGCCGTGGAACAAACTGAACCAGAGGAACCGGGAGCCATATCTGCGCATGCAGCCGTGGCTCAATGGAGACCAGGGGCAAAACGTACACATCCAGCAAGCTCAGAACCAAGGTACACAAATCCACATCAGTGCATGCATACAAGCAGGCTACTGTGGGCTTGATTAGATTTATTGGCAAGTTGCTATACTGTCCTGCCTGTCAATCACTCCATCTTCCCTCCATCACTCTCGCCCTCACCCGATCCCGCATCCCCAACTCCTCCCACCACCCCCCGTCCTCGGTGCTGTGGCAGTGTCAGCCAGCAAGCTGCTGGTTTGTCATGTCATAGACAAGTTAGTGTTGCGGCGCCAGATGGCAGCCCTGTGTGTGCGTGTCTGTGTTTCTCTCTGGGGGTGTAAACAGCAGCTAATGTACACTGACAGCTCCTCATGACTGCTCTCTTCCAGCCTGCTGAGCTGCACAGCAGCACTACACAGGCAGAGACAGGGAGATGAAGGAAGGAGCAGGAAGCCAAAAAAGTGTCAAACTATAAACTTAAACACCTTTGCTGTTTGTTAAATAGGAATTAGATTTTAATGACTCAAAGCCCGTAGGATATGGGGATATAACTGTTTTGGTGCATGAAATGTCTTACGGGGACGGCGTGGCGCAGTGGAATAATGGCCGTGCGCGACCCGAGGGTCCCTGGTTCAATCCCCACCTAGTACCAACCTTGTCATGTCCGTTGTGTCCTGAGCAAGACACTTCACCCTTGCTCCTGATGGGTGCTGGTTAGCGCCTTGCATGGCAGCTCCCTCCATCAGTGTGTGAATGTGTGTGTGAATGGGTAAATGTGGAAGTAGTGTCAAAGCGCTTTGAGTACCTTGAAGGTAGAAAAGCGCTATACAAGTACAACCCATTTATCATTTTATTTATGTGGTGTTCTTTTCCCTCTTTTCCACAATCAGAGGGTACTCCCAAGACATCAGCAAGCTGCAGCCCTGCTCCAGAGTCACCTCTCAGTTCAGCTGAAGAGTCTGTCAACGGTCTCGCGGGAGATCTGCTTACATCGCAGTCGTCTGGTCTCAAACCCACCTCTGAAGATCCTACATGTGGAGACTCTCAGCCCGGCACCCCGCTGCCTATACCGGGCCACTCGGGTCTAAGCATTCAGGAGATGGTTGCAATGTCTCCTGAACTCGATACGTACGCTATTACCAAGAAGGTGAAGGAGGTGCTGACTGACAACAACCTTGGTAAAACATACTGAAAGTACATTCTTGTATTTTGTAGCTTTGCTCCCGCTTAAGTAGGTCATTTCTGCCCTTTTTTTAACCAGGTCAGCGTCTGTTTGGGGAGACTATCTTGGGTCTGACGCAAGGTTCCGTCTCAGACCTGCTGGCCAGACCCAAACCCTGGCACAAGCTCAGCCTGAAGGGTAGGGAGCCCTTTGTCCGCATGCAGCTCTGGCTCCAGGACCCGCACAGTGTGGAGAAACTCATGGACATGAAACGACTCGAGAAGAAAGGTGTGTATTGAAGTGCGCGCTGCGTATAGACCTGAATGCCTTTAGATTTGAAAGAGTGGAAAGAAAAATCTTGCCATGCGCGTTTGTTTGATAAATACATGCAGATGAAAGCCCTTTGAATTCCACATGGACATCTGCACAGTCAATATCCTTTGTGCAGGACAACCAAGCATGTTGTGCGGATCACAGTCATCTTGGTGTGATGTCAGTAGCAATCAGGACGGCAGACATCACATACTGTATGAGATGTGACAGCTAGGGGACTGCCGCGGGCCTGCTTACTCACACTCATCAGCACGCCTCTTCATCATTGTCATCATCGTAATAATCATCAGTCTATAAACTTGTATTTTTAATCTTTGCTCATCCCCTAGATCAGTGTTTTTCAACCACTGTGCCGCGGCACACTAGTGTGCCGTGAGATACAGTCTGGTGTGCCGTGGGAGATGATCTAATTTAACCTATTTGGGGTAAAAAATATTTTTTGCAAACCAGTAATTATAGTCTGCAAATTATGTTGTTGTTGAGTGTCGGCGCTGTCTCGAGCTCGGCAGTGTAACCGTGTAATACTCTTCCATATCAGTAGGTGGTAGCTAATTGCTTTGTAGATGTCGGAAACAGCGGGAGGCAGTGTGCAGGTAAAAGGGTATCTAATGCTTAAACCAAAAATAAACAAAAGGTGAGTGCCCCTAAGAAAATGCATTAAAGCTTAGGGAAGGCTGTGCAGAACGAAACTAAAACTGAACTGTCCACAAAGTAAACAAAAACAGAATGCTGGACGACAGCAAAGACTTACTGTGCAGCAAAGACGGCGTCCACAAAGTACATCCAAACATGACATGACAATCGACAATGTCCCCACAAAGAAGGATAAAAACAACTGAAATATTCTTAAATGCTAAAACAAAGTCGATGCGGGAAATATCGCTCAAAGACATGAACCTGCTACAGGAAAATTCCCAAAAAAGAGAAAAAGCCACCAAAATAGGAGCGCAAGACAAGAACTAAAACACTACAAACAGGAAAACAGCAAGAAAGTCCAAATAAGTCAGGGTGTGATGTGACAGTACACCTACTTTGAGACAAGAGCTATATTGATGCATGCTTGGTTATGCTTTAAAGTCATATCCAACAATTGTGACATCGACTTTTTACTGTCAACTGAGTTTCATTTTTTAATAATTTCTGCTGGTGGTGTGCCTCCGCATTTTTTCAACGCAAAAAATGTGCCTTGGCTCAAAAAAGGTTGAAAAACACTGCCCTAGATCATGCTGGGTTTCTTTCTTGTTTGATATTCAGCATAGCCTTCATTCACCCTTATAGCTTCCACAATCATCACCAATTGATGCTCTCTTCTTGGATGCATAGATGTATTTATTCCACTTGGATCAGTGTCCTTCTAATTGTTGTAAATAATGAACACAAAGGTAGACAGCACAGGCGAAAGCATGCATGTTTGGGGGAGTGCTATCCTTCAAGCTTCATTGAGGACTATTGACCCCAATGTAACAAACCCCAGTAGCAATGGCCAGTAGTTCTGACCGGGAACAGAGCTCCGAGCAAAGACACAAACCTACTCTACAATAACCATGTTTGACCTCTCACCTTTGTGCTACCAGCCCGTAAGGTACCACCATACAAAGCTTTTTTTCAGTAGTCTAACCTTGCTCTGAGGGCCACCACTAATACAGTATATCTGACAGCAAGTATCGGGGTGGACCAAATGTCAAACTAATGCGACGCAGCTACGAACTGTTCATTTTCAGCCGCTGGTGCCCAAAGCAAGCTGTGCTAGAGCAACCTTTCTGAGTGGAAATGGCAGGAGGCGTGCATTGTTACTGCTGCTGGGAAGTTCAATAGCACCATCTAGTGTCTGTTGAGGAGGATGTGTGATAGCATAATGCCTATTTCCAAAAGTCAGAATGGACTATTTGATTTATAATAATCAGGAATGTTCTGAACAGGATTTTATGCTGCCGATTCCGATACCGATTTTTCATAACTGATATCGAGCGATACCAATCACATGTATTTTTCTTTCTTTCTTTCTTTAGTTTATTTGGAACATGAACACACTTACAGCATAATACATCACACAATTTCATATCATTTCATTTTACATCATGCCCGAAAAGGAGTAGGAAGAAGCAAAGCTTATTTAATCCTACCCCTTTCCCACTTCAGAGCGTTTACAAATATATAGAATCATTTACTGACCTTTTTATATAATAAAATAACCTCTATGAATTAGTATACACAACAGTTTTGTAATATGTAATTAATTAATTCAGTCATTATTAACATACTGAGATGAAGAATATCTTATTTTCAATAAGGTTGGAAGTATTTCTCATAATTCTTCGTCTTTGTACTTAGTAAGCACTATTATTTTGAACAACCTCTTAAACTGGATCATATGAGTACAATTTTTAACTTCTTTACTTAATCCATTCCATCATTTAATTCCACATACTGATATGCTAAAAGTTCTAAGTGTTGTACGTGCATATAAATGTTTTAAATTATTTTTTTCTCTAAGGTTATATTTCTCCTCTTTAATTGAGAAGAATTGTTGTACATTCTTTGATAGCAGGTTATAGTTTGCTTTGTACATCATTTTAGTATTAACTGCAAATATTTCAGTATATTCATGGTGAGTGCTATTCAGTTCAGTTTATGTGGAACATGCATAGGATACAATGTAATGCGTCACATATTTCCACTTGTTTCATTACAGCATGTCCGAAAAGGAGTAGGAAGAAGCTGAGCTTATTTAATCCTACCCCTTTTCATACTATAGCAATTTTATCCCATTTCTTTGTTCTCTGTAACAGGACAGTGAATAAATAAATAATATACCATAGTAAGTAAACAAATATTAGATACATAAATAATCTTTATCTCAAAAAGAGAAAAAAGGTTTCACGATGTTCATCATAATTATTGTTGTGTGTACTTTGTGAACACTTGTCATTTGAACAGTCTCTTAAAGTGAATATTATTGCTGCTTTGTTGGATTTCTTTGCTTAATCCATTCCATCATTTAACACACAAATAGGCCAAAGGTTGTACGTGTTGTACGTGCATACACATGTTTTAAATTAGATTTTCCTCTAAGGTTATTTTTCTCCTCTTTTGTTGAGAAGAATTGTTGTACGTTCTTGGCTAGCAGGTTATAGTTTGCTTTGTACATCATTTTAGCTGTTCGCAAATGCACCAAATCGTTGAATTTGATTCAATAAATAAAGGGTTTGTATGTTCTCTATATCCAACATTATGTATTATTATAATTGATCTTTTTTGTAACATGGTTAGTTAATGAAGTGTATTTTTGTATTTATTTCCCATATTTCTGCACAATAACTCAGATACGTAACACTAGCGAGCAGTAGAGAATCTGAAGTGATTTTTGAACATGTTTTGCTTTATTCATTATTGACTTGTTTCTTGCTACTTTATGTTGTATATTTTTTACATGAGATTTTCAATTCATTTTATCATCTATTATTACTCCCAAAAATGTATTTTCTTTTACTCTTTCAATATCTATTCCGTCTATTTGTATTTGTGTTTGACTTTCCCTTCTACTGTTACCAAATAGCCTTATTTTAGTTTTACTGAAGTTTAAGAATAGTCTGTTTTTGTCAAACCATCTTTTTAATTTGTTCATTTCTTCTGTTAATATTTGTATTATCTTCTGTATGTTCTCTCCTGAACAAAACGCTGTTGTATCGACCGCGAATAATACTAACTTTAAATCTTTTGTAACTTTACAAATGTAATTTATATAAAGATTGAACAATTTTGGTCTTTTTGTACCACAGGATATACAGTATTTAGCGTTGTAGATGTGTGTTTGCCTAGCTTCACGTATTGTTTCCTGTTGGTTAAGTAACTTCTAATCCAGTTTAAGACCAACCCTCTGATGCCATACCGTTCTAATGTTTTTGATCAAAATGGTGTGATTATTGAACAAATGCTTTAGTTAGATCCATAAACATTGCTGCTGCAACTCTTTTACTATCTATTGTATTGGTAATTTTCTCTGTAATTTTGATTAAAGCCATAGAAGTTGAAACATTAGCTCTGTATCCATATTGGTTCTCAGCGAATATTCTATATTTGTTTACGAAACTCTCCAATCTGTTTTTGAACAGTTTTTCAATGATTTTAGAAAATTGTGGAAGTAAAGAAACGGGTTTGTAATTTGTAAATTGGTGTTTGTCTCCAGTCTTGTAAATTGGTGCAACTTTAGCTATTTTCATTTTGTTTGTGATTTTGCTTGTTTGAAATGATAGGTTACTTATATACCATCAGGTTCAAACACCGAACTATCTATTAAACAAGACAAGAAGCAAGGAATCAGGCAGAGACAGAGTTCAATTTTGCTCATGTGGAGAAATGTTTGGTGCTGCACACTCAGTTACAGTTTCCCACCACGCTCTGAGGGGCAGTCCCACGCGCTCCTCTATTTATTCAGGAGTTCCCTAGTTAACATCGCTGAGGCTGCGTCTAGGGGGAGGGGCAAGCAGCCCCAGTATCACAATACGTGATTATTCAGAATGCAAATGTGCTTGAGCTCGAAATTTCGCCCTGTCTCTGCTTTGTCCGCGTGTTGACGTCTTATCTTTGTTGAGGTACTTGAAGTCCGTCCTTGGCTGTTTTAGCGGGCTGGAAGACAGAAAGTGCTGCTGCGAGACAACTTGCAGTGGAAGATAACAAGTTGCGTGCCTTTGCACAGATAGAACAGTACAACTTGAGCACAATAGATAGTAACTATAGCAACAGCCTTTAAGCATAAGAGTTGTGTGATAACTTATACATAATTATTCTAACATATCTCTTCAAGAGATCTCTTCAGTTACCTTTTTTATTGTTTCCATATCAATTCTATTACAATCGATAGAAGTCTTGGATTTGCATCTTTTTCATGATTTTAACTATTTCCTCCTGTCTCACTTTAGTGAGGAACATTGAGTTAGGATTTCTATCTATGGTGGCATTCAAGTGCTCAGTTGAAACTGGGTCTGGAATTATTTCCTCCAATTTTGGTCCAATATTTACAAAGTAATTATTGAAGCTTTCAACTACTTTATTTATGTTTCTGTCTGAGAAGTATTGGGGGTGATCCCTCAGAGTGCCATTGTTAATAATGCTATTGAGGATGCCCCATGTTGCTCTCATATTGTTCGTTTGTCTAATAATTGACTGTAATATTCTTTTCTACCTGTTCGTAGTATGCTAGTTAGCTTGTTTTTATAACTTATGTACTTATTTTCCTCTGTGTTATGAATTTTGTATGTACCGTATTTTTCGAAGTATAAGTCGCACCTGCCGAAAATGCATAATAAAGAAGGAAAAAAACATATATAAGTCGCACTGGAGTATAAGTCACATTTTTGGGGGAAATGTATTTGATAAAACCCAACACCAAGAATAGACATTTGAAAGGCAATTTAAAATAAATAAAGAATAGTGAACAGGCTGAATAAGTGTACGTTATATGAGGCATAAATAACCAACTGAGAACGTGCCTGGTATGTTAACGTAACATATTATGGTAAGAGTCTATAACTATAACATATAGAACATGCTATACGTTTACCAAACTCCTAATCACTAAATCCCATGAAATCTTATACGTCTAGTCTCTTACGTGAATGAGCTAAGTAATATTATTTGATATTTTACGGTAATGTGTAAATAATTTCACACATAAGTCGCTCCTGAGTGTAAGTCGCACCCCCGGCCAAACTATGAAAAAAACTGCGACTTATAGTCCGAAAAATACGGTACTGTATTCTTTTCATTTTTTTAATCCTTTGGTTGAAAGGCTACCCAACGTCAGATACGCCCCTAATGTTCCAATAATGAATTCACTGACACCGTAATAATGTGAATTACATGAAAAATACCTGAAACATTTTGAAAGTACCGTATTTTTCGGAGTATAAGTCGCACCTGCCGAAAATGCATAATAAAAAAGGAAAAAAACATATAAGTCGCACTGGAGCCCGGCCAAACTATGAAAAAAACTGCGACTTATAGTCCGAAAAATACAGTATTTACCCACCACACGGTACCTCATATTTACCATACATGTGGTTGTTATAGTCTCTACAAATAACTGTTATACTCTTTCTCTTTAGCCTACATGAAGAGGAGGCTGAGCTCTTTGAGTGATGGCCATTCTGTGGATGTGGGCCTCGTGGGGCCGGACTACACGCAGGGCTCTCAGAGTCCGGGGCAGCAGCATCTAAAGAAACCCAGGGTTGTGCTGGGACCCGAGGAGAAGGAGGCCCTGAAAAGGGCGTACCAACAGAAACCATATCCCTCCCCTAAGACCATTGAGGAGCTGGCCTCCCAGCTCAACCTGAAGACTAGTACTGTCATTAACTGGTTCCATAATTATAGGTCAGCATGAGTGATGTATTCAAGTCAGCTATTTAGACGTGTGCGTTAATAACTAACGATTAACCTTTAGTGTCTGTTGTAGGTCACGTATCAGACGAGAACTCTTCATTGAGGAGATCCAGGCAGCAGGAGGAATGGGGCCTGGCAGTGAGGGGGGCTCCCCTTCCCTGCGTGGGTCTAAAGCAGGAGAAGGAGACAGCTGTGACGGGACAGAATCCGAGGGCACCGTGGAGACGCGCCAGGGATTCAGCGTGGGCCTGGAGGATCACAGGGGAGTGTGCAAAGACCACGACATGGAGGCTGAGTCCGAAGCAGGGGGCTCTAATAATTCCCCTGCCCAGATAGACTGCGTCCCCCCAGGGTCTAGTTGCGGCCCAGGCGGATTAGGCCTCTTCAGCCTCACGGAGGCGTCCCCCAGTAGCTCCGCATCGAGTACTAATATACCGGCCTCTGGCCCGGCCAGGAATCCCAGGGACAACAATCTGCGGAAGAAGAAAGCGGCCAACCTCAATAACATCATTCACAGGCTGGAGAAGGCTGCCAGTAAAGAGGACCCCTCGGAGTGGGAGTTCTAGCCCCCCTCCTGACCACCCTTCGCCCCTCTTGTCTCATAACCTCACAACCTCTAACTTGGACCCCTCCTGCTCTGTTCCAGTCGGAGAGTGGACGCAGCCAAAGTCAAGCTCAGCAGCCAATTTTTACTACACAGAAGCTTTCCCAAAAAAAAAAAGAGGAAAGAAACAAAGTGTGGTTGGCAAAACCCTTCAACAAGAAGATTTACTGATTACTTAGAAGAACAAAATAAGAGAACTTAAGTGTCTCTCCTTTTTTTTAAACGGAGTTTTGTTTTTGTACTGAGAAAAGCACTTAGCCGTCCTGCTGGCCTCTGGCCCTGCTGTACCTCCCCCCCATCACCAGCCACTGGTGCACCAGACTGGTTAGTCCCGAGCTGGGGTCTGACCCACAGCCGGGCGCAAAACCTGGACTGGGTAAGACAGCAGCTGTCCCAGTGATAGACACTGCTAGATGATAGATAGAGACAGGAACTCTCTTACAAGAACTCTCACTTTTTTGAAAGGAGATGTTTTTTCCCGCTCTTCTTCTCACCTCCCAAGTGTCCACAAACCTCCCCTCACTCAGTGAGACGCCTCATTTTTCACACTGTAGAGTGACTGTTACAAACCCTTTGCCTTTTTCACTCACTGCGCGTGTGCGTGTGTCGTTTTTTTTGTTTTTTTTGTATGTTTAGGGGTCGTGTCAGTGTGCACCCGTGTGTGTGTGTGTGTGCACACCACAAACGGTGTGTGTGTTAGTATGTGTGTGTGTTGTCTCGGTGGCAGCACGTCTGCTTCACTCCTACACTCTTAAGAGGGTCATGCCAGGCCTGAGCTGCCATGGTTACCGGTGTACGAACTTTGACCTGTCGTGTCCTCTATCCTATCCTGCTGACAGCCATGTGATGGCCAGAAGGATCACTTCATTTCTCACACACACACACACAAAATTCACACACACACTCGTCTGGAAAGGAAGGAGAGAAGGAACCCCCTTTTTTTGCCTCCTTAGGTCCTCCTTGAAGGACAAAGGGCCATCTCTCCTTTATTTCTTCATATTGCAATTTGGTTGCCAATAAGAGATTGCACAGTCTTTTGACTCTAAAGAAAACAAAATAGGGAATTTTTAGGATGCATTTTAATTAGTACACAATAAGCAGAAAAGAGAATAACAAGTTACTGCTTTTTGTTTTGTTTTTGAAGCAAATTAGGTTGGAATAATGTTGCATTGTCACAAACTAATGAATTCACGTAGTACTGTAGCTGGTGATACTGAACTCTTGTTTCCTAGGTCGTCACAGTTTGACCCAGCACTGGATCTGCTCGGGTGCGTGTGTATGTTTTGTGTGTGTGCGTGTGTGTGTGTGTGTGTGCGCACCACCAGCTAATTTCCTGTTCACAAACACATCTTTTTATAGGCCAAATCAGGAAGAGCGTGTGCGTATGTGTGATGGTGCGTCTCATGTGTATATCTTCCTGCATGTAAGTCAGGGTCAAGGTCAATTCACTCAAGAGTTTCAATTTACAAAAGTTCTAAAGAAGCATAACGAAGCTCCTGGTTTTTTGCAATGTACAGTATTTGATTCCTTTTTTTGTTATTTGGGAAAGTCAGTTCACTCCAACCCCGGGGTGAGTATTTCCACTTTTCTCCAGTCTTTCCTGTATCCAGGGAGTCTTTTTACATTCAATTCTACTGTATACACTACAATTTTTAAGGCATATCACCTCCTCCTACTTTTCCTGGTCCCACACAAACCCTCAGTGCCTGTCAGCCCACTGCCTCCCCTTTGTGTGTGTGTGTGTGTGTGTGTGTGTGTGTGTGTGTGTGTGTGTGTGTGTGTGTGTGTGTGTGTGTGTGTGTGCGCACTTGTTTCCAATGAGTGTGGGGGGGGGTTCATATTTCTACTTGCACACACTACTAGTGCACAACTGACACCCTTCTTTTAAAGATGCGTTACCATTAATCTTCTCACCACCTAGTATAATACAATGATTTACTGTAGCTTGGTTTTATTGCTATTTTGTTGTTGTTGTTGTTGCTGTTGCATTTATAGTTTTGGTTTTTATTCTGCTTATTTATAGGTGCTGTCATTTTTCATTTAATGTCTTATCATTTGAGTTGTCTATTTTTTAAGGGATTATACTGTTCCTGAGGGCAAGTAACATTTTTATTAGACGTTATAGACTGCCGGCAGTATTGGTTAATATTTACAAAGATGTACTAGTTCTCATTTGTTTGTATATTCATGAATTCTTAAGAAAAACAAGTTGTAGTGTCATTTCAGTAGCTCTTAAATAATGCGTTTGCTACACCTCACGCCCACCCCGGAGCTTTTTGCGTTATTTTCCATGACAGTTATGCTCTCAAATTGCTAGCTCAAGAATGAACAAACATATCAAGATCAGTGATGATTGATAGCATATCTATTTCCCCGCTGATCATTTCTCCTCGTCTTGTGTCAGCTCTGACACCAATGCTCTTTTTCCCCCATCATCCCCTCCTTAATCACATCATCGATGATCAGGTCCGGGTGTAAGCTCGTTGTCACAAGAAATGAACCCATGCTGCAAAGAGGTCATATCTGCCAAATTGAGATTAGACGAGTTGTACCAGCTAGCAACCTGCGATTATTAAGAATTCTATTCTCTCGCAGTCGGTATAGCCAAGCACTTATTAGGACAGGGTCTGTACAACACTACACCAGAGTACCATCCCAGGCTCCTGGGAAATGGAGGCCTTTTATTCGTCAGCGTGGTTGTAAACCAAGCACAGACTCCCGACACTAAAACAGAAAACAAACGCGATGGACTGCGTCCTTTTCAGACAGAACGGAAACACATCCCACGTCGTTACAATTAGTAACCACTTGATGAACAGAATTCTCTTCTCACTATATGGACTCAAGTATTGGAACATGGCTGTTGTAACAGATACGATGTGTGGAAGGATTTTTGAGGTCTTCCCAAATGTGTTTAATAGCGTTGAGGTCAGGGCTCTTGTTCTTCCTCACCTGTCAGGTTCAAACACCGAACTATCTATTACACAAGACAATAAGCAAGGAATCAAGTAGAGACCAAGTCCAATTTAGCTCATGAGGAGAAACGTCTGGGGCTGCGCACTCAGTTCCTCTATTTATTCGGGAGTTCCCTAGTGAGGCTGCCTCTAAAGGGAGTGGACACACATATTACGCAGGCAGCCCCAGTATCACAATACATGATTACTCAGAATGCAAATGTACTTGAGCTCGAGATTTCGCCCTGGCTCTGCCTTGTCTGCGTGTTGTCGCCTTATCTTCATTTAGGTACTTGAAGTCCATAGCGGGCTGGAAGACAGAAACTGCTGCTGCGAGGCAACTTGCAGTGGAAGATAAGTTGTGTGCCTTTGCACAGATAGAAAAGTACAACTTGACCACAATAGATAACTATAGCAACGGCCTTTAAGCATAAGAGTTGTGTGATAACTTATACATAATTATACATATTCTAACACCACCACAGGTCTCAGTTGTTGTCACAGCTGATGAATAAGAGATCAAAAATGGGCACTGTAATTAACCAATGAATTTGGCAAAATGAAGTGCATTACTTGAGTACGACCAGCAGAGGCACTGTTGATTAGCAAACACAGTGGTACCTCGGTGTTCGTTATTAATCCGTGCAAAAATATTCAACAAGGACTGAATCATATGGGAAAGTATTTTTCACATAAATAATGCAAATCTAATTAATCCAGCCCAAAAATATCAAAGCAAAGTAGATTATACAAAGACACAGTTTAACATGCAGACAAGTACATTTAAATGTAAAGTGAAATGGATAAATTAACATTTAACATAACTTTATTAATCCTTTAAAAAAGAGGAAATGTGTTTTCTTTAGCATAAAAACAAAAAACGTACACACACACACACAAAAATACTTCTAAAAAGTAGTTAAAAGAAATAAATCAGCGCATGATTTTTCTTAATTAAAGACTTGTTAGCGATGATTGGCAAGGAAGGAGGGAGGGAGGCGATAAACAACCAGACTTCACTACCACTTCTGTCTCAAATTCAATCGTGTTTTTCACCTTCTTTATCAAAGTTCTGGCACTCGCAACTTTTTTTTGGGCTCTTTTAGTTGTACTTCGTTGCAGCAAAACAGGCCATTCACATTCAACTCTATGTTGTTGTCATTCACACATTTACATCAATATGTAAAATGTCAAATTACGTTGCACTTCATTCAGACAAAACTAAATTAAATGGATAAGAACGCCATAAAGTAAAATAAACCAATTTTAAAATTGAGTTGAAAAGTTTTGTTATTAATAATCTGTGATGCTATAAATCGTGTAACAGGGAATAGACTATTGCATTTAAAATGTACTTCCTATGTGTTAATACTAGAGGTAGGAATCTTTGGGCACCTCACGATTAGATTTGATGGCCATTCAACACTATTCTCCTAAAATATTTGCTATATATGAATTGTAATAAAACCTTTTTCAAAATGGGCTACAGATTACAAAAGGCCTAAAAAAAACTATTTTTAAAAATGTATTATGAAAATGTTTTTTTTTTTACAAAAATCACTGAATGTTAATCTTTGTCATAAAATGAAATAGAGCAACCAATCACATTTTTACAATGTTTAGGATCGAAATTAGCAAAGCAATTTAAGTCATATAAAAAAAGGAAACCCAAAAATACATTATCAATGAAAATAATCATATCAATAATAGTTGTTTAATGGTTTAATCCCAAAATTGATTTGAAAAAGAAAAATGACAATATGTGTTTTTTGTTGTTGTTTTTTTTAATCGATTCTCGAAAATTCTGAATACATTTAGAATCGACATAAACAACAATCGCTATTTGGATGTGAATAATTTTTTTTTTAGAACCCCTCTTGAATACTATAAAAAAAAGCATAAAGTAAGCAGTGGTAAAAACAAACAGTAGTGCAATGTTTGTCTAATATTAACACTTTGTACCGTGTTTTCATTATGTGCATTTATTAAGTTTAGGAGCCTGATGGCAATTGGATAAAAACTTTCACGGAACCTTAGTTTGGTAGACGCCCTGTTCGGCCGTCGAATACCAAATTATGCGAAGAGTCGGGCGTTAGAAACCGAGGTACCACTGGACTGTACTGACCCCAATACAAGACAACTCTGCAATTACAATTTTTTTTAATGAAAACAAAATATAGCACCTAGTAAATTGCAATTATAAATACATTTCAATTAGCATCTGAACTCTCTGACAAACTTCATGGCTGCCTTCCCAGGTCACTAGTGGGAGTGACGGGAAGAAAAGCTCTGACTCCCTTGGGGGAGAAGTGCCTAAATATAAAATGACCTTTTCTATTTGACATTAAAGGCAAAGTCGTAATGTCAGTCATCTTATTTGCTTTCTAAAAAAATATATATACTGTGTGTATATATATATATATATATATATATATATATATATATACACACACTACAGGCCAAAAGTTTGGACACACCTTCTCATTCAATCTTTATTTTCATGACTATTTACATTGTAGATTGTCACATCAAAACTTTGAATGAACACATGTGGAGTTATGTACTTAACAAAAAAAGGTGAAATCACTGAAAACATGTTTTGTATTCTAGTGTCTTCAAAATAGCCACACTTTGCTCTGATTACTGCTTTGCACACTCTTGGCATTCGAGACCTCTGGGAACTCCTTCAAGACTGTTTGAAAACTATTTCAGGTGACTACCTCTTGAAGCTCATGGAGAGAATGCCAAGAGTGTGCAAAGCAGTAATCAGAGCAAAGGGTGGCTATTTTTGAAGAAACTAGAATATAAAACATGTTTTCAGTTATTTCACCTTTTTTTTTACATAACTCCACATGTGTTCATTCATAGTTTTGATGTGACAATCTACAACGTAAATAGTCATGAAAATAAAGAAAACACATTGAATGAGAAGGTCTGTCCAAACTTTTGGCCTGTACTGTATGTGGAAACAGGAGTTTAGAACATTCAGAAAGTTGTTTCCCTACCATCTCATTAATATAATATATAAAGGTTTATTTGAAATAGGGACAGATACAGAAACATAGATATCTGAAACAGTTATCCAATGTATGCATCATAGTGTTTGTAGCCAAAGCTAATTTTCAACACTTGTCCCCAGAACAACAACAACACAGATCTAACATCTTTAAATATAGGAAAATAAAAAGGATAAGGCAAAGAGGAGTCGATAATAATGATAATATTAATAATACAGACAAAGTGCAAACTAGATAGAAGCCAATAATAATAATAATAATAATAACACAGACAAAGTGCAGACTAGATAAAAACAATTAGTAAAATGAGTAAAAACTAAACATGGGAACACGATTGTTGCTCAACTAGCCACAATTTTGTTTGTTTTTTGAAATTGTTTCTTTTTTGAAAGTGACAACTTTTCAAAGTGTCCGGTAGAGAGTTTCATAGTTGTGGTCCTTTTATTGAAAAGGCAGTCTGCAGTAATGGATAATTGTTGCCCACTCCTAGAGAAGAACAACCCCTAATTATTGCACCAATCAGGAGAGGTGTCCCAGTACTTGTGTCCATATAGCGCATGCTGTTGTGTCGGTCGTCCCTTCCTGCGGACGACAGGTGTCAAACATCCGAAGGCCAGTGGTGGACGACATCGGCACGTTTTCTAGCTACTGCAACATTGTACGAAGCACTTAAACCATTTGAGCAGTCGCCTTGTCCCCGCCATCCTAAAACCACATCAGATTTGTGCCTTTAACTGCCAAGCAGGGCACCAAACTTGCGATATCAAAGTCTGATCCACATGGAGTCCCCTCAACCACCCGCAACCCGTCGTGTGTGTGTTTGTGTGTGTGTGTGTGTACGTGTACTCGCTGAAAAAAGGAGATGATGTGTGTTCTTAACGATTGACCCACTCGGGCTTTGGTGGGTCCCCCAGACGGTCCCCTGGAAGCATGACGACGTTGTACATATCTAGCAGAGTGGAGGAGGAAGCACGCAGCAAACACTGTAATAACACTGAATTTATTCATAGGGCATTTTTCTTTGTTTTCCGTCTGTTCCGTGTCAGGTTTGCTGTGGCGTCACTGCAGGTATTGAGATGACGTGTGCCAACTGTTTGGAGGAGAGGAAAAAAATAAAATAAAAGTGTAAATAGGAGTCGGGCAAAGCAGCTCCGGAGTCACTTAGTGTCACAGTGTGCTTTTATTTGAAGGCAGGACGAGAGAAGGGACGATTCAGGACTTTTTCCATGATCCACAGATATTTTTCTACAAATTTAAAGATCAAGATGATTCTATACACTGTTGTAAAGGTGTAACAGATGCTGTATAACATTTTTTTTTTCTTCTGAAGATGTAAAGCTTTACTGTATGATCTGTTTTTGAAGTAGTGCTTATTCATGAGTTGTTTTGTTCATTGTGTTTGAAGCCTGGACAGCAGCACTGGTCACCCTATTCAGGAAAAAAAAACCTTTAAAAAAGAAGAAAGAAAAACCTCAGATGTTTTTTTTTTGGTTTTTTTTTTGTAATATTAATAATACTTTTAGAATATATATAATGAAGTGGGTTTTGTAAAGAATGACAGCAGTGCTGTATGCATAGCACACACGTTCATACACACCTAACACAGCACAATACACTCATCCTTTCAATGCTCGCTTCTTCCTTTTTCCATTTCTTTTTGGAATTGCCCCCCCCCCCTTCTGGAATGCTCAACATTTCAGTGGAGAAAAAAAAAAAAAAGGAAGCAAAAAGCCAAATAGTGATGTAGTCGTCCACATTTTGTCGTCTCCCTCCTGTAGCTTCAACCACAGTGTAGACTGACAACCAAAATGTCCCGGGGAGGAGAGAGAGAGCTCCTTTCCTCCCTCCTCTCCAACGTTGGAAAGCTTTAAGATGCTTGTTGAGGCTTTAGCACGTGTTTTTGTTTTTGTTTTGAAGTCCATTTGATCCTGTCATCAACGACGCGGAACACTTCTGCTTAGTTGAAACGTGTGTGTGTGTGTGTGTGTGTGTGTGTGTGTGTGCGCGCGTGTGTGTGTTGTTGACAAAAAAAAAAAAAAGGATGCATGACTGTAAAAGGGACACTTCATTCTCTCCCTCGCCCTCCTCACATCTCTCAGCACTTCCGTCACACACGAGATGCTGTTTTTTTTCTCATGTTTTCATGTATCATCGCTTTCTTTATATCTTTCTATTTACTAAACGTAACATGTTGTTTGTTCTCAGCACTGTAAAACAGTCCCTTCTGCAAACATTGAAAAGCAATATCACTGTATGAAACCTTCACAATGTATTTGTTATGATTGACATTTGATTCATCATCATTATTATTCACATGCACCCTAGGTGTGATAATTGAAGTAAATCTCTTTTATACAAATACTACAAGTGTGCTGCGTTGTTGGTGTAAACAAGTATTCTCAGAGAAAAAAGGGTGCGGTTTTTTTACAGTTTGTCAGCCCCCTGCCCCCCGGACACACAGGTGAGTACCGACAATCACGAATGATGTCATATTTGAATGAAGTTATTCATCTCTTCTTCGGTCGCCCCGCAGGCCGCCATGCAGAGTTGCAGGCGGAGTTCGCAGCGGCGGTGCGGACCGGCGTGGAGCAGAAGGAGCTGATCCTGAGGCTGGAGCACGACCTGAGCACCATCCAGACCATGTCCTCGCTGCCTCGGCCCGGCGCTGACGGCGCCGAAGTCTGCAACATCCCCGAACCCATCAAGGAGGCCTCCGCCATGTTTACTGGTACATCCGCTTTTTGATTGTATTGAATGCTGTTTGTTTATTTTTTTTCCTTTTTATTTACAAGAATCGCACAGAATGTTCATCAAAATAACAATATCGGGTGACCCAAATCCCAGCTTTACAATATTTAGGAATCGAAATGTACAAAGAAGCAGACAAGAACAACAGTATCAATAATAACTTTAAAGGGGAACATTATCACCATTTCAGAAGGGTTAAAACCATTAAAAATCAGTTCCCAGTGGCTTAATTTATTTTTCGAAGTTTTTTTCAAAATTTTACCCATCTCGCAATATCCCTAAAAAAAGCTTCAAAGTGCCTGATTTTAACCACCCGTCCATTTTCCTGTGACGTCACACAGTGATGCCAACACAAACAAACATGGCGCATAGAACAGCAAGCTATAGCGACATTAGCTCAGATTCAGACTCGGATTTCAGCGGCTTAAGCAATTCAACAGATTACGCATGTATTGAAACGGATGGTTGTAGTGTGGAGGCAGGTAGCGAAAACGAAATTGAAGAAGAAACTGAAGCTATTGAGCCATATCGGTTTGAACCGTATGCAAGCGAAACCGACGAAAACGACACGATAGCCAGCGACACGGGAGAAAGCGAGGACGAATTTGGCGATCGCCTTCTAACCAACGATTGGTATGTGTTTGTTTGACATTAAAGGAAACTAACAACTATGAACTAGGTTTACAGCATATGAAATACATTTGGCAACAACATGCACTTTGAGAGTGCAGACAGCCCAATTTTTATCAATTAATATATTCTGTAGACATACCCTCATCCGCTCTCTTTTCCTGAAAGCTGATCTGTCCAGTTTTGGAGTTGATGTCAGCAGGCCAGGGAAGCTAGGGTCGATATTCTTCTCTTGATCATCTTTGGTGGCATAAGGGACGGTGTGAGCCAAGACATCCAGGGGGTTTAGCTCGCTCGTCTGCGGGAACAAACTGCCGCCATTGCTTGCCGTGCTACCGAGGTCCTTTGTCCTTGAATAGCTCACACACTCCGGCAGATTCAATGGGGGTCTGGCGGCAGATTTCTTTGACTTTATCGTTGGAAATGCATCTGCTTTGAGTGTCGCAGGATATCCACACATTCTTGCCATCTCTGTCGTAGCATAGCTTTCGTCGGTAAAGTGTGCGGAACAAACGTCCAATTTCTTGCCACTTTCGCATCTTTGGGCCACTGGTGCAACTTGAATCCGTCCCTGTTCGTGTTGTTACACCCTCCGACAACACACCGACGAGGCATGATTTCTCCAAGGTACGGAAAACAGTCGAAAAAACGGAAAATAACAGAGCTGATTTGACTCGGTGTTTGAGAAAATGGCGGATTGCTTCCCGATGTGACGTCACGTTGT
Organism: Nerophis lumbriciformis; assembly: GCF_033978685.3. NCBI lineage: Eukaryota > Metazoa > Chordata > Actinopteri > Syngnathiformes > Syngnathidae > Nerophis > Nerophis lumbriciformis. The sequence continues at coordinate 31,115,889 of NC_084564.2, read as the reverse complement.
GACGTCATCGCTCCGAGAGCGAATAATAGAAAGGCGTTTAATTCGCCAAAATTCACCCATTTAGAGTTCGGAAATCGGTTAAAAAAAAAAAAAGGTCTTTTTTCTGCAACATCAAGGTATATATTGACGCTTAGATAGGTCTGGTGATAATGTTCCCCTTTAATAATGGTGACTCAAAATATTAAACAACACACATTAATTACAATAACAGAAACAATAGGTACCATTATTATTATCAATTACCATTTCTATCATCCATCACCGCCATTGGTCATAAAACAATAACAGTTACAGTGCTATGGACTGGACTTTCACAATATTATGTCAGACAAAACTTTCGGTCTCCCCTAGAGGGCGGGGGGGTCACCCACATATGCGGTCCTCTCCAAGGTTTCTCATAGTCATTCACATCGACGTCCCACTGGGGTGAGTTTTTCCTTGCCCTTATGTGGGCTCTGTACCGAGGATGTCATTGTGGCTTGTGCAGCCCTTTGAGACACTTGTGATTTAGGGCTATATGAATGAACATTGATTGATTACACTCACATTGCATTCCAGAAGCTAGACAACCACACTGTAGGGTTGTCCAGATACCAAAATGTATGTTGATACTTTTTGATACCTTTCTAAATAAAGGGACCACAAAGAAAATGTCATTATTGGCTTTATTTGAACAAAAAAACTTAGGGTACATTAAACATATGTTTATTATTGTAATTAAGTCCTTAAATAAAATAGTGAACATACAAACCCCGTTTCCATATGAGTTGGGAAATTGTGTTAGATGTAAATATAAACGGAATACAATGATTTGCAAATCATTTTCAACCCATATTCAGTTGAATATGCTACAAAGACAACATCTTTGATGTTCAAACTGATAAACATTGTTTTTTTTTGCAAATAATCATTAACTTTAGAATTTGATGCCAGCAACACATGACAAAGAAGTTGGGAAAGGTGGCAATAAATACTGATAAAGTTGAGGAATGCTCATCAAACACTTATTTGGAACATCCCACAGGTGAACAGGCAAATTGGGAACAGGTGGGTGCCATGATTGGGTATAAAAGTAGATTCCATGAAATGCTCAGTCATTCACAAACAAGGATGGGGCGAGGGTCACCACTTTGTCAACAAATGCGTGAGCAAATTGTTGAACAGTTTAAGAAAAACCTTTCTCAACCAGCTATTGCAAGAAATTTAGGGATTTCACCATCTACGGTGCGTAATATCATCAAAGGGTTCAGAGAATCTGGAGAAATCACTGCACGTAAGCAGCTAAGCCCGTGACCTTGGATCCCTCAGGCTGTAATGCATCAACAAGCGACATCAGTGTGTAAAGGATATCACCACATGGGCTCAGGAACACTTCAGAAACCCACTGTCAGTAACTACAGTTGGTTGCTACATCTGTAAGTGCAAGTTAAAACTCTCCTATGCAAGGCGAAAACCGTTTATGAACAACACCCAGAAACGCCGTTGGCTTCTCTGGGCCTGAGCTTATCTAAGATGGACTGATACAAAGTGGAAAAGTGTTCTGTGGTCTGACGAGTCCACATTTCAAATTGTTTTTGGAAACTGTGGACGTGTGTCCTCCGGACCAAAGAGGAAAAGAACCATCCGGATTGTTATAGGCGCAAAGTGTAAAAGCCAGCATCTGTGATGGTATGGGGGTGTATTAGTGCCCAAGACATGGGTAACTTACACATCTGTGAAGGCGCCATTAATGCTGAAAGGTACATACAGGTTTTGGAGCAACATATGTTGCCATCCAAGCAACGTTACCATGGACGCCCCTGCTTATTTCAGCAAGACAATGCCAAGCCACGTGTTACATCAACGTGGCTTCATAGTAAAAGAGTGCGGGTACTAGACTGGCCTGCCTGTAGTCCAGACCTGTCTCCCATTGAAAATGTGTGGCGCATTATGAAGCCTAAAATACCACAACGGAGACACCCGGACTGTTGAACAACTTAAGCTGTACATCAAGCAAGAATGGGAAATAATTCCACCTGAGAAGCTTAAAAAATGTGTCTCCTCAGTTCCCAAACGTTTACTGAGTGTTGTTAAAAGGAAAGGCCATGTAACACAGTGGTGAACATGCCCTTTCCCAACTACTTTGGCACGTGTTGCAGCCATGAAATTCTCTCAAAAAAAAAAAAGTTTGAGTTTGAACATCAAATATGTTGTCTTTGTAGTGCATTCAATTGAATATGGGTTGAAAATATGGGATTTGCAAATCATTGTATTCCGTTTATATTTACATCTAACACAATTTCCCAACTCATATGGAAACGGGGTTTGCACTAGACAACTTGTCTTTTACTAAGTAAGTAAACAAACAAAGACTCCTAATTAGTCTGCTGACGTATGTAGTAACATATCGTGTCATTTATTTTATTTTATTTTGTCTACATTATTAAGGACAAGCTGTAAAAAGTATTTACTGTTAATATCTGCTTATTTTCTCTTTTAACATGTTCTATCTACACTTCTGTTAAAATGTAATAATCACTTATTCTTCTCTTCTTTGATACTTTACATTAGTTTTGGATGATACCACACATTTAGGTATCGATCCGATACCAAGTAGTTACAGGATCATATATTGATCTTATTCAAAGTTCTCATGTGTTCAGGGACATATTTCCTGGACACCTTATTCTGAAATGTAATTAAATCATTATTTTTATGACAAAGTGAAAAAAAAATGTTTGACATTTTTTTAAAGTTAGAAAAAAAATGGCAATCTAAAAAAACAAAAAGTATTTTACCAGCCTTTGACAAGTGTCTGCTAGTGTCTATTGCAATGAGATCTTACACAAAGCTGTGATTTTGTCCAGATTCTGTCATCAACATCCACCCTGAGCTGCCTCAAGGTCAGATGGACTCTCTGCTGTCCATCATCTCCAGCCAGAGGGAGAGGTTCCGCTCCCGCAACCAGGAGCTGGAAGGCGTGAGTCACCACACTTGTGCACGCTGGCTCTCTCCCAAACAGCCCTGACCTCCATCTGCTTCCTGCAGGAGAGCCGCTCCATGCAGCAGACCATGCAGGCTCTGCAGGGCGAGCTGGACAGCCTGCGAGCGGACAACATCAAACTCTACGAGAAGATCAAGTTCCTGCAGAGCTACGCTAGCAAAGTACGCCCACGCTTGTTGTGACGTTTTCATCCAGTGCAACACTGACCAATGTTTTGTGCTGCAGCCCGGCGGCAGCGACGACACGGTGATGCGTTACTCCTCCCAGTACGAGGAGAGGCTGGATCCTTTCACTTCCTTCAGCAAGAAGGTACGAAACACCACACATCCCAAAATGAAATGTTTTAATTATCCTTCGCTCGTACTCACTGGTTAGCTGCTCAGATTCAAAGAAATGAAGGATGTTTTTGAATATCAACCTCAATTATGAATGTGCTTATTTTTGAAAGAGACCTTAAGGTTGGTAAGATTTTAAATCTACTCATTTACAATTGGAAACTTAAGACATACAGTACTCAAGTTCTCCTTAATTTTGTCAGTGCCTCTGCTGGCCTAACATAACCAGAAATCATCATCATAATTAAAGATAAAAGTTATTTACTTTCCCTAAATGTGTAAAAGTATCCTTCCAGTGCTGTTGTTTTTACTTTTAGTTTTTATGCAATCAGAATTCAGCTAGCTTATGTTGCCATGCTGTACCAAATATTGTGAGAGTCCAGTCCATAGTGGATCTAACATAATAGTGTGAGAGTCCAGTCCATAGTGGATCTAACATAATAGTGTGAGAGTCCAGTCCATAGTGGATCTAACATAATATTGTGAGAGTCTAGTCCATAGTGGATCTAACATAATAGTGTGAGAGTCCAGTCCATAGTGGATCTAACATAATAGTGTGAGAGTCCAGTCCATAGTGGATCTAACATAATAGTGTGAGAGTCCAGTCCATAGTGGATCTAACATAATAGTGTGAGAGTCCAGTCCATAGTGGATCTAACATAATAGTGTGAGAGTCCAGTCCATAGTGGATCTAACATAATATTGTGAGAGTCTAGTCCATAGTGGATCTAACATAATAGTGTGAGAGTCCAGTCCATAGTGGATCTAACATAATAGTGTGAGAGTCCAGTCCATAGTGGATCTAACATAATAGTGTGAGAGTCCAGTCCATAGTGGATCTAACATAATAGTGTGAGAGTCCAGTCCATAGTGGATCTAACATAATAGTGTGAGAGTCTAGTCCATAGTGGATCTAACATAATAGTGTGAGAGTCTAGTCCGTAGTGGATCTAACATAATAGAAAGAGTCCAGTCCATAGTGGATCTAACATAATAGTGTGAGAGTCCAGTCCATAGTAGATCTAACATAATAGTGTGAGAGTCCAGTCCATAGTGGACCTAACATAATAGTGTGAGAGTCCAGTCCATAGTGGATCTAACATAATATTGTGAGAGTCCAATCCATAGTGGATCTAACATAATAGTGTGAGAGTCCAGTCCATAGTGGATCTAACATAATAGTGTGAGAGTCCAGTCCATAGTGGACCTAACATAATATTGTGAGAGTCCAATCCATAGTGGATCTAACATAACAGTGTGAGAGTCCAGTCCATAGTGGATCTAACATAATAGTGTGAGAGTCCAGTCCATAGTGGATCTAACATAATAGTGTGAGTCCAGTCCATAGTGGATCTAACATAATAGTGTGAGAGTTCAGTCCATAGTGGATCTAACATAATAGTGAGAGTCCAGTCCATAGTGGATCTAACATAATAGTGTGAGAGTCCAGTCCATAGTGGATCTAACATAATAGTGTGAGAGTCCAGTCCATAGTGGACCTAACATAATATTGTGAGAGTCCAATCCATAGTGGATCTAACATAATAGTGTGAGAGTCCAGTCCATAGTGGATCTAACATAATAGTGTGAGAGTCCAGTCCATAGTGGATCTAACATAATAGTGTGAGTCCAGTCCATAGTGGATCTAACATAATAGTGTGAGAGTCCAGTCCATAGTGGATCTAACATAATAGTGTGAGAGTCCAGTCCATAGTGGATCTAACATAATAGTGTGAGAGTCCAGTCCATAGTGGATCTAACATAATAGTAAGAGTCCAGTCCATAGTGGATCTAACATAATAGTGTGAGAGTCCAGTCCATAGTGGATCTAACATAATAGTGTGAGAGTCCAGTCCATAGTGGATCTAACATAATAGTGTGAGAGTCCAGTCCATAGTGGACCTAACATAATAGTGTGAGAGTCCAGTCCATAGTGGATCTAACATAATAGTGTGAGAGTCCAGTCCATAGTGGACCTAACATAATAGTGTGAGAGTCCAGTCCATAGTGGATCTAACATAATAGTGTGAGAGTCCAGTCCATAGTGGATCTAACATAATAGTGTGAGAGTCCAGTCCATAGTGGATCTAACATAATATTGTGAGAGTCCAGTCCATAGTGGATCTAACATACCGTAATAGTGTGAGAGTTCAGTCCATAGTGGATCTAACATAATAGTGAGAGTCCAGTCCATAGTGGATCTAACATAATAGTGTGAGAGTCCAGTCCATAGTGAGGTCAACAGTTGTATGGAGAGAAGTCAGCAGCGCAGAGACGTCACCAACTAATGCATAGAGCAATGGTCCCAACTTGGAGCAGCTATCGCCTCCTCCGTGGAGGCTGATCTGTGGTCACCTGATAGCCTCACCACGCAGGAGAAAGGGGCAGAGTAGAAAAGAGAGATGGCAGATCAACTGGTCTATAAAGGGGGTCTATTTAAAGGCTAGAGTATACAAATGAGTTTTAAGATGGGACTTAAATGCTTCTACTGAGGTAAGTAGCAACATGGATGACGTGTCAGCATCCATAGTTAGATCATTAGCCATTTTTGATTAGTCATCACTTACGCTGTTATTGTGTTTGTTGGCTCTCATGAAGTCTGCAGTGAGTAATAATCAGTGATGAAGGAGAAAAAAACGTGAATGTTGTGATGCGTTTTACAAATGAATGCTTAAAATGAGCAAAATATGTCAATATTAAATGTTACTGTGCCCGTTACTACATGACATATATACTTACATCATGTATATATTACATGTTATTATGAATGTTACTACATGACATATATACTTACATCATGTTTATATGACATGTTATTATGAATGTTACTACATGTCATATATACATGTATATATTACATGTTATTATGAATGTTACTACACGACATATACTTACATCATGTATATATTACATGTCATTATGAATGTTACTACATGACCTATATACTTACATCATGTATATATGACATGTTATTATGAATGTTACTACATGACATATATACTTACATCATGTACATATTACATGTTATTATGAATGTTACTAGATACTACATATATCCTTACATCATGTATAAATGACATGTTATTATAAATGTTACTACATCACATATATACTTACATCATGTATATATTACATATTATTATGAATGTTACTACATGACATATAAACTTACATCATGTATATATTACATGGTATTATGAATGTTACTACATGACATATATACTTACATCATGTAAGTATTAAATGTTATTATTTATGTGTCCGTTACTACATTACATAGATACTTACCGTACATCATGTATATAAAACATTAATGGAAGTGTTTGGATGTTTTTAAGGGCTTTTATTCTATTCCCATGTGCTCCTCTGTAAGCTGACTTTTAATAGCATTTATTTACTATTTAGAATGCATTAAAGAAAGAAAAACATATGTTCTTGTCTTACATAGGGATTGTGAATGATAGGCAAAATTCCAAAAAAATGCAGTTCACTTTTAAGTTTTTTAATTTACCTTGAATTATTCATGTTATTGGTTTATTTTTTTAATGAAGCTAAAAAATGTCTCTGAATTTTACACTAAAAAGGCCAAAAATATATATTAAAAAAAATGTAAACGAACAATTAAATAGGAAAATATTAGGAACAATATATGCGTATGTCAAGTGTATGGCAATACATGATACATTTGTTAGAGTTTGGGAAAAGTCATATTTCTTGGTCAAAAGTGATGTCAGAAATGTCATCTTAAAGGTGCTGGAGAAACTTTGTAATGAGTTTAGAGTTCTTTATTAAGACCCCTTCAATGTTGTTTTGTGTGTGATAGGAGCGCCAGCGTCGCTACCTGAGCCTCAGCCCCTGGGATAAAGCAACCCTGAGTCTGGTAAACACACAAACACAAACATCGCCAGGAATGCTCATCACACCCACTTCCTGTCCTCGTGTCCCTCAGGGCCGAGTCATCCTCTCCAACAAAATGGCGCGGACTGTGGCCTTCTTCTACACCTTATTCCTGCATTGTCTGGTCTTCTTGGTGCGTCACAATGAACTTTCTCTGTGTGGCGGGGGGGAAAAAAGTGTCTAAAATGTGAACTGTTTAACAGGTGTTGTACAAGACCGCTTGGAGCGAGAGTATTGGCAGAGACTGTTCCACTTTCTGCGCTAAAAAGTAAGTTTATTTTGATGGAGATTTAGTATTTAGTATTTAGGCCAGGGGTGCACACACTTTTTCTGCAGGCCAGCTACTTTTCAATTGGCCGAGCGGAGGGGATCTACCTCATTCATATATTAGATTAGATTAGATGAGTTTATTTCAAAGGGGACAATGCAATTTCATAAAACACATGACGACGCACTGCAAAAAATTAGTGTTCAAAAACAAGAATAAAGAATACTAAAATTAGGGGTATTTTATTTGAACTAAGCAAAATGATCTGCCAATAGAACAAGAAAATTTGGCTTGTCAAGACTTTCCAAAACAAGTAAAATTAGCGAACCGAAGTGAACCCAAAAAAAGCTTAAAATAAGTGTATTCTCACTTATAACAACTGTACTACTTTATGAGTACGTATTTTCTATTGTTTCATTGAAAATAAAACCGCTAAGTCCATTTGGCTGTCATCTGTTTTAATTATAAGACACAATTGTGTCAAAGTCTTTTTTTTTTTTTTTTCATGCTTGAAGTAAGAAATTCTTACTTTAAAAAAGTAGTTTTATACTTGTGAGTAGAGATGTCGTTTTTTTTTATTATCGGTATCGTTTTTTGTTTTTTTTGTTTTGTTTTTTATTAAATCAACATAAAAAACAGGAGATACACTTACAATTAGTGCACCAACCCAAAAAACCTTCCTCCCCCATTTACACTCATTTACACTCATTCACACAAAAGGGTTGTTTTTTCCTGTTATTAATATTCTGGTTCCTACATTATATATCAATATATATCAATACAGTCTGCAAGGGATACAGTCCGTAAGCACACATGATTGTGCGTGCTGCTGGTCCACTAATAGTACTAACCTTTAACAGTTAATTTTACTAATTTTCATTAATTACTAGTTTCTATGTAACTGTTTTTATATTGTTTTACTTTCTTTTTTATTCAAGAAAATGTTTTTAATTTATTTATTTTATTTTAGTTTATTAATTTTTTTCAAAAGTACCTTATCTTCACCATACCTGGTTGTCCAAATTAGGCATAATAATGTGTTAATTCCACGACTGTATATATCGGTTGATATCGGTATCTGTAATTAAAGAGTTGGACAATATCGGATATCGGCAAAAAGCCATTATCGGACATCCCTACTTGTGAGTGTTGATGACACAGCTTTGCAACAGTTGATATTCTAGTTTCAAGCATGTTTTATTCAATATAGGTCATCAAATCTCAGCAACAAGCTGTAATATCTTACTGAGATCATTTAGGACCAAAACACTTAAAACAAGTAAAACACTCTAACGTAAAATCTGCTTAGTGAGAAGAATTATCTTATCAGACAGAAAATAAGCAAATATCACCCTTATTTGAGATATTTCATCTCACTTAGATTTCAGTTTTTGCAGTGCACATGGTTAAAAAAGCCAGAATTAGCCAGAAGGCTAGTTTTCATCTGTAGTCCCCTGGCCATGATGTAAAAAGGCAGTAAAATTACAATTTTAAAAGAAAAGAAAGAGAGAGAAAAAGAAAAAAAAGCACACAATACATATACAATATGATAAAAAATTAAATACAACATCACAACATAACATTTATCTTAGCATCAAAACAGGCTCATCTTGTAGTGCTGGCAGCTGTCGGTGTTGATAAGACACTTTTTATTTGTTTTAAAGCATATTCTAAAACATTTTGGTCTTACATTTTCAAGTTTTTAAGCATGCAATGGCAAAAAAACAACCTAAAAATAGCAATACTACAGTAGTATTGGCCAAACTAATCAGAGCACACTGTTCAGTATTATGGTTCCTGATTGGCTCACACGAGGCAGTATTACTGTATTGGATTAAAAGAGTGTAAGGGTGAATAAAGGGTGTTATTTCATGTGTAATTTTTTGGAGGATTTTCGAGATAAAGGGAAGGTAGGACACCGGCCGGTAGTTTACTCAGCGGAAATGGATTTATCGGAACCAATTAACAGTGATAAATAAGGGACAACTGTATACAAAAGACAACTTAGAGGTTTACTATATGCAAACCAATAGATGCTGCCAAACAACTTCTTTATTTTTGATTTTTGATTCCATTTCATCGATTTATTTTCTATGGGAAACAGAACTAGATATACAAAAACAAGTATACCATATATATATATATATATATATATATGTGTGTGTGTATATATATATATATGTATATATATATATATATATATATATATATATATATATATATATATGTATGTATGTATGTATGTATGTATGTATGTATGTATGTATGTATGTATATATATATATATATATATACGATAAAGGAATTAGATTAGATTAAATGAGTTTATTTCTACACATGATTAAATAAGCCACAATTTGCCAGAAGGCTAGTTTTCATCTGTCATCCCCTGGCCATGATGTAAAAAAAGCAGTAAAATTACAATTTAAAAGAAAAGAAAGAGAGAGAAAAAGAAAAAAGCAAACAACACATAAACAATATGATAAAAAATTAAATACAACATAACATTTATCTTAGCATCAAAACAGGCTCATCTTGTAGTGCTGGCAGCTGTCGGCGTTGATAAGACGCATTTTAATTTTTTTTGTGAAGGCCTTGTAAGTTGTGAGCAGTTCAACCTCCTCAGGTACTGACTTCCACACATTTGCGCTCCTTACTGAGCAGGCCCACTTACTGAAAGTGCAGAGGAATATCAAATCAAATCAAATCAACTTTATTTATAAATAACAGTCACCTCTGACAGAGCCTGGAGTTTCTTTGGCTGATGGAGCCAAGTCATGCAGAACTTTATAGGTCACTTTTAAGTCTGCAAATGTGTGAAGACTGTCCCACTTTAAAATACTGTATTGTTTTTAAATGGCACAGTTATGATAGTGCCTAGTTTTTTTTTATCCATAACTTTAATTGCTTGTTTGTACAAGATTTCCAATGAGTTTTTTTTTTAACTCTGACCAGCCCGAGACCAGCTGCTAACAATAGTTGAAGTGGCTGAAAATCATCGAAAGCAAATAAAATTTTGCAACTTCAGTTGACATTTCATTTCGATATATATATATATATCATATAACCATATACATCATTTACAAACCCCGTTTCCATATGAGTTGGGAAATTGTGTTAGATGTGAATATAAACGGAATACAATGATTTGCAAATCCTTTTCAACCCATATTCAGTTGAATGCACTACAAAGACAAGATATTTGATGTTCAAACTCATAAACTTTATTTTTTTTGTTTTTGCAAATAATAATTAACTTAGAATTTCATGGCTGCAACACGTGCCAAAGTAGTTAGGAAAGGGCATGTTCACCACTGTGTTACATCACCTTTTCTTTTAACAACACTCAATAAACGATTGGGAACTGAGGAAACTAATTGTTGAAGCTTTGAAAGTGGAATTCTTTCCCATTCTTGTTTTATGTAGAGCTTCAGTCGTTCAACAGTCCGGGGTCGCCGCTGTCGTATTTTAGGCTTCATAATGTGCCACACATTTTCCATGGGAGACAGGTCTGGACTGCAGGCGAGCCAGTGATGATAACCTCCACATTTTCAAATGGAGGAGAAAAAAAGTCCTCCTGTCTGTCCAATACCACATGAAAGTGTCCAGCTTCACTTCACAAGAATTACATTGGCGGCAAACTCCGTAGCTTGCTAGCTTCCTGAGACTCTTATTTTGTTAGCGTAGGCAGGATGAAGCAGGGCTTTTATTGTGATGACAGGAACTGTGCGGTTAGTCTTGAGAGTTTTGACGGCAGGTACGGCGTGAGAGTCTGTTGAAATAAAAAGGGTTTCTCGCCTTCCTGTCGGTCGTTTTTTCTTAATAATAATCTGGCAGCAGCCAGCGTCATCTCACAAGACCCTCGGGTGCTGTGAATGTCAATCAAGTGACCAAAGTCACGTCTTAGTGAAGATTGATGATCGTTAATTTTTAGGTCTATTTTTTTCAAGCCTGGCTTGTGATGGTCTGACACACCCTCCACCAACCACCTAATGGGCACCCTTGCTCTAGACCAGGCCTGGGCAATTATTTTGACTCGGGGGGCCACATTTAGAGAAAAAAATTTGTCTGGGGGCCGGTATATCTATTTTTAGGAACACTAATACAAAACCTCACAATAATGTCTGATTGAATGCTAAAAACGTTATGACAGACCGCCTTAAAAAACGTAATGGAATTTCACATTTTTCTATGAATGATACAACACTGAATATTGACAAAATATGTATGTCACGCCCCCTTTCGATTGACATATTTTACAAACAAGTGAAACGCAACAAAAATGCAACAAACAGGGAAATATGAACGCAAAGGGTACAAAATAAACCCACCTACAACCTGATATATCTGATATTTGCTGAATTCCACCCAGGATCAATAAAGTACTTTCTATTCTATTCTATATATCACTAAGCTTTAGAACTTTGTTGTGATAATCTCCTTCCGCGTCTGTGGAAACGCTTATAGCCCACACTGCTTGGTGCCTCGTCTGAGCTGCTGTGACGTAGATTACCATAGTAACTAATTAGATTACCATAGTAACTGGTGTATCATCCATAAGCGCAGATTCCAACCATTGAAATACTTTGCATAGTTGAAGACTTACGGTCATTAGAAAACATGACTGCACATCATAATGGCATTTTAAAGATCTAAAAAAATTATTTGGGAATGTCCGGCGGGCCAGATTGAAAAGCTCAACGGGCCGCATGTGGCCCCCGGGCCTTAATTTGCCCAGGTCTGCTCTAGACAATATTTTTGACATGTTTTTCTGTATTTGACTCTCAGGTACGCTGACCACTTGCACCGTTTCCATGAGAACGAGCAAAACCTCTGAAGCAGCGATGTTATTCCACAACCTAAAACGAAGAAATCTTTCAGCCTCCTCTTTAAGGAAGACACACACACACACACACACACACACACACACACACACACACACACACGCACACACACCTTTAGTTATTGCTATGAGTAAACTTCGCCACTGGAGGGCAGTGTAGCGCTGTTAACTCTGCAATCCTTTTTTTCATTTGCATATGTAATCTCTTGCAGGCAATATTAGGCACAAAAAATGAAGAAATGATGATCTTAGTTCTATAGCTAATGGTTTGTGGTGTTTATTAAGGTTCTATCTACTAAACAATACAACTGAATTATTGACAGGCCTGTTCATGTAAAAATGGTAGGGTGAATGAATATGTAGTAGTTAGCTGTGCTCCCCAGAGATTCTAAATGGAGTTTTCAATACAGAAATCATCTCGTTACTGTTGGTCGCTTTTTAGGAACAAATATTTGCTTTGCCTAATAAGAATGGATTATCTGCTTAACATAAACTGCATGATAGTTACTGAATCCTCGTCTGTATTTGGACCTCTTTTATCAATAAAGATTATACAGCAAACATTTGCATTGTTGAGCATGAATAATAATGTTTCATATAGTGTCACATAGCCATTTTTAATAACTGCATGGGAATTTTTTTCACGTGTGTGATGCAAGAGTAAAAATAACCTCATATGTTGAAAAAAAGACAGACAGATAAGCACAATATTTACTTTTCTGTCCAGCACTTAATTTAGCATACAAGTATCAACCAACACTGACAGTTACTTTATATAATAAAGTCCTGCTTCTCAAACGCAAGTCCACTTGGCTTTCCAAATAACTTAATAATGACCAACATTAATATACAGTAGTTTAGTAGACCTAAGTATTCATCAAGTACCACCATAATGACCAACATTACAATACAGTAGTGTAGTCGGCCTAAGTATTCATTAAGTACCACAATAATGACCAACATTACTATACAGTAGCGTAGTAGACCAAAGTATTCATCAAGTACCACCATATTGACCAACATTACAATACTATAGCGTAGTCGGCCTAAGTATTCATTAAGTACCACAATAATGACCAACATTACTATACAGTAGTGTAGTAGACCCAAGTATTCATTAAGTACCACCATAATGACAACATTAAATACAGTAGCGTAGTAGGCCTAAGTATTCATTAAGTGCCACCATAATGACTACATTACAATACAGTAGTGTAGTAGACCTAAGTATTCATTAAGTACCACAATAATGACCAACATTACTATACAGTAGTGTAGTAGACCTAAGTATTCATTAAGTACCACCATAATGAACAACATTACAATACAGTAGTGTAGTAGACCTAAGTATTCATTAAGTACCACAATAATGACCAACATTACTATACAGTAGTGTAGTAGACCTAAGTATTCATTAAGTACCACCATAATGAACAACATTACAATACAGTAGTGTAGTAGACCTAAGTATTCATTAAGTACCACAATAATGACCAACATAACTATACAGTAGTGTAGTAGACCTAAGTATTCATTAAGTACCACCATAATGACAACATTAAATACAGTAGTGTAGTAGACCTAAGTATTCATTAAGTACCACAATAATGATCAACATTACTATACAGTAGCGTAGTCGGCCTAAGTATTCATTAAGTACCACAATAATGACCAACATTACTATACAGTAGCGTAGTAGACCTAAGTATTCATTAAGTACCACCATAATGACAACATTAAATACAGTAGCGTAGTAGACCTAAGTATTCATTAAGTACCACCATAATGACTACATTACAATACAGTAGTGTAGTAGACCTAAGTATTCATTAAGTACCACCATAATTACCAACATTAAATACAGTAGTGTAGTAGACCTAAGTATTCATTAAGTATCACCATAATGACCAACATTACTATACAGTAGCGTAGTAGACATAAGTATTCATTAAGTACCACCATAATGACAACATTAAATACAGTAGCGTAGTAGATCTAAGTATTCATTAAGTACCACCATAATGACTACATTACAATACAGTAGTGTAGTAGACGTAAGTATTCATTAAGGACCACCATAATGACCAACATTAAATACAATAGTGTAGTAGACCTAAGTATTCATTAAGTACCACCATAATGAACAACTTTACAATACAGTAGTGTAGTAGACCTACTGTAAGTATTCATTAAGTACCACAATAATGACCAACATTACTATACAGTAGCATAGTAGACCTAAGTATTCATTAAGTACCACCATAATGACAACATTAAATACAGTAGCGTAGTAGACCTAAGTAGTCATTAAGTACCACCATAATGACCAACATTACAATACAGTAGCAAAGTAAACTTAAGTATTCATTAAGTACCACCATAATGACCAACATTACAATACAGTAGCGTAGTAAACCTAAGTATTCATTAAGCACCACCATAATGACAACATTACAATACAGTAGTGTAGTAGACCTAAGTATTCATTAAGTACCACCATAATGACAACATTACAATACAGTAGCATAGTAGACCTAAGTATTCATTAAGTACCACCATAATGACCAACATTACAATACAGTAGCGTAGTAGGCCTAAATATTCATTAAAAACAAGGCAGAGGTTTTATTTAACAAGTATATTCAATATGTTTGGCCTCTGTAACATGACACCTAGTTTGAACAGTAACACTGTGTTTGAATGTAGGTGCCACTAGATGGCGCCCACATGCCACAGTTTGACAATCACTGCAATAAAGTCAATTCTACATCATAAAATTTGACGGCAAAGCCTGAAAAAAGAACATCCAAACTGCCGCCATGGTGCACTTTGATGAGGTCATCACTGGTGTGGAGGTCACATGACCACACACGCGGTGGTGAAGTCAACTCTATTTATACAGCACTTTTTCTCTAGAGACTCAACGCACTTTACATGGTGAAAGCCCTGATCTACATCTTTAAGCTACATTTAGTGTGTGGCACCGGGAGCAGGGGGTAAAGTGTCTTGCCCAAGGGCACAGCAGCAGTGAGTGGGATGGCGGACGCAGATTTATTTAGTTTCAGACAATAATGATACCCACATGATGTCATTTTTATGCCTGAACAATGGGTGTGCAAATATGTTTGGACATCCATAAACAAGTGCAAGAAGAAGAGAGCGCGCCCAACCTTTGTAATAAGAAAAAAAAAAAGGCTTTGCTACACATCTTAAAGCCTATCGGCTCGTCATCCACTGGCAGCAGTAAATGTGTTGATGTTGTTCCTCCGCCAACAGAATCATTTAGTACACGCGAGCATGAGTCCTCATCTCTCTGGGCTCCATGGCAACAAGGAGCCATTGCAGCCTGCATGTGCCCTACTGGTCACCTTTAGACATGTCTCCTCCTCCCTAGTGTCCTTCCTCCCTTGCAAATATTCACAGCCTCCATCTGTAGAATAACACAGGTGAGCCTAATGTCTTCCTGCTTGTTCTTCACTTTGTCTGTCAAATATCACTTGTTGAAATTGATACAAGAAACGGAACGTACATTGATCTGTTGCTGTGATAAAAGCTTCATAGTGTAAGTAGAATGTTAACATTAACTGTCAAATACAGTAAAACTACTCTTATATACAAACCTCGTTTCCATATGAGTTGGGAAATTGTGTTAGATGTAAATATAAACGGAATACAATGATTTGCAAATCCTTTTCAACCCATATTCAGTTGAATATGCTACAAAGACAACATATTTGATGTTCAAACTCAGAAACTTTATTTTTTTTTGCAAGTAATAATTAACTTAGAATTTCATGGCTGCAACACGTGCCAAAGTAGTTGGGAAAGGGCATGTTCACCACTGTGTTACATGGCCTTTCCTTTTAACAACACTCAGTAAACATTTGGGAACTGAGGAGACACATTTTTTAAGCTTCTCAGATGGAATTCTTTCCCATTCTTGCTTGATGTACAGCTTAAGTTGTTCAACAGTCCGGGGGTCTCCGTTGTGCTATTTTAGACTTCATAATGCGCCACACATTTTCAATGGGAGACAGGTCTGGACTACAGGCAGGCCAGTCTAGTACCCGCACTCTTTTACTATGAAGCCACGTTGATGTAACACGTGGCTTGGCATTGTCTTGCTGAAATAAACAGGGGCGTCCATGGTAACGTTGCTTGGATGGCAACATATGTTGCTCCAAAACCTGTATGTACCTTTCAGCATTAATGGCGCCTTCACAGATGTGTAAGTTACCCATGTCTTGGGCCCTAATACACCCCCATACCATCACAGATGCTGGCTTTTCAACTTTGCGCCTATAACAATCCGGATGGTTCTTTTCCTCTTTGGTCCGGAGGACACGACGTCCACAGTTTCCAAAAACAATTAGAAATGTGGACTCGTCAGACCACAGAACACTTTTCCACTTTGCATCAGTCCATCTTAGATGAGCTCAGGCCCAGCAAAGCCGATGGCGTTTCTGGGTGTTGTTGATAAACGTTTTTTTTTCTTGCATAGGAGAGTTTTAACTTGCACTTACAGATGTAGCGACCAACTGTAGTTACTGACAGTGGGTTTCTGAAGTGTTCCTGAGCCCATGTGGTGATATCCTTTACACACTGATGTCGCTTGTTGATGCAGTACAGCCTGAGGGATCGAAGGTCACAGGCTTAGCTGCTTACGTGCAGTGATTTCTCCAGATTCTCTGAACCCTTTGATGATATTACGGAGCGTAGATGGTGAAATCCCTAAATTCCTTGCAATAGCTGGTTGAGAAAGGTTTTTCTTAAACTTTTCAACAATTTGCTCACGCATTTGTTGACAAAGTGGTGACCCTCGCCCCATCCTTGTTTGTGAATAACTGAGCATTTCATGGAATCTACTTTTATACCCAATCATGGCACCCACCTGTTCCCAATTTGCCTGTTCACCTGTGGGATGTTCCAAATAAGTGTTTGATGAGCATTCCTCAACTTTATCAGTATTTATTGCCACCTTTCCCAACTTCTTTGTCACGTGTTGCTGGCATCAAATTCTAAAGTTAATGATTATTTGCAAAAAAAAATGTATCAGTTTGAACATCAAATATGTTGTCTTTGTAGCATATTCAACTGAATATGGGTTGAAAAGGATTTGCAAATCATTGTATTCCATTTATATTTATATCTAACACAATTTCCCAACTCATGTGTGATATATATGTATAGATATGTGTGGTATACATATGGTGTAGATATACAGTGTATACACAATATATACATATATATATATATATATATATATATATATATATATATATATATATATATATATATACCTACTTTGTGTATATATACAGTTGCGATCAAAAGTTTACATAAACTTGTAAAGAACATAATGTCATGGCTGTCTTGAGTTTCCGATCATTTCTACAACTCTTATTTTTTGTGATAGAGTGATTGGAGCACATACTTGTTGGTCACAAAAAACGTTCATGAAGTTTGCTTCTTTTATGAATTTATTATGGGTCTACTGAAAATGTGAGTAAATGTGCTGGGTCAAAAGTATACATACAGCAATGTTAATATTTGCTTACATGTCCCTTGGCAAGTTTCACTGCAATAAGGCGCTTTTGGTAGCCATCCACAAGCTTCTGCTTGAATTTTTGACCACTCCTCTTGACTAAATTGGTGCAGTTCAGCTAAATGTGTTGGTTTTCTGACATGGACTTGTTTCTTCAGCATTGTCCACACGTTTAAGTCAGAACTTTGGGAAAGCCATTCTAAAACCTTCATTCTAGCCTGATTTAGCCATTCCTTTACCACTTTTGAGGTGTGTTTGGGGTCATTGTCCTGTGGGAACACCCAACTGCGCCCAAAACCCAACCTCCGGGCTGATGATTTTAGCTTGTCCTGAAGAATTTGGGAGGTAATCCTGCTTTTTGATTGTCCCATTTACTCTCTGTAAAGCACCAGTTCCATTGGCAGCAAAACAGGCCCAGAGCATAATACCGCCACCATGCTTGACGGGTGGTGGTAGTACTGTGTGGTATTTACACACAGTGCTACTGTGTGTAAATATAGGAAAGTAAAACACTCTACTTTAATCACTTCATTCGTTTTGCGTACCACAAGATGGAGCCTGAATACCACGTAGAATATTTAAAACAGTATTTTTATAAAAAAAAAGAAAAGAAAAAATATATCATCTGTTTTGATTACTATTGCACTGTATTGTTTTTTCACTGGGGTATAGAGCTGGGTGTGACATAATAATATTAATAATGATCATTTTTGGCAGTAGTTGATTCATTCATACATCCATCCATCCATTCATCCATTCATTCAATCCTTCTTCTCTGTGTGTTCATTTTCTGCCAGACAATTCATTTCAATCTCTTAATCCGCCTTCACAACTACAGTATGTTCCCCTCTTCCATCATTTTCTTCCTTTCATTCTTCACAAGCATACACACACTCTTGTATTTCTTACCTTCTTGAGACCTCTGAAAAAGGCCTACCTTTTTAGGACCACCCTTTCTAGATATATAAAGATTTGTATTTACAACATTAATAATATATGCAAATATAAAAAAGGTAAGCTTTTAGTTTTGTTTTTTTGATTTTTTTTTTGTTTGTAATTGGTTTTCAATCTTCATTATTTACTTCAAGTTATTACAGTATGTCTCTGTATACATATTTATTTATTTGTAATTAATTTTGGCCATTTCAATTTCTTACACACATTTTTGTATTTCCTACCTTCTTGAGACCTCCGAAAAATGCCTACCTCTTTAGGACCACCCTTTCTGGATATATAAAGATTTATATTTACAACATTAATAATATACACATACTATGCAAATGTAAAAAAGGTAAGCTTTTATCCATCCATCCATCCATCTTCTTCCGCTTATCCGAGGTCGGGTCGCGGGGGCAGCAGCCTAAGCAGGGAAGCCCAGACTTCCCTCTCCCCAGCCACTTCGTCCAGCTCCTCCCGGGGGATCCCGAGGCGTTCCCAGGCCAGCCGGGAGAGATAGGTATTTTTAATTTTTTTTTATTTTGTAATTGGTTTTTAATCTTCATTGTTTACTTCAAGTAATTACAATATGTCTCTATATACATATTTATTCATTTTCTTAATTAATTTTGGCCAAAGGGGGTGTATTTCACTTATACTTGTTATTACATATGTTGACCAGAAGGGGAGCACTTCAAATTTTTACACACACTTGTTATTTCATATGTTGACCAGAGGGGGCGCACTTCAAATGTTTACACACACTTGTTATTTCATATGTTGACCAGAGGAGGAGCACTTAAACATTTTTACACACACTTGTTATTTCATATGTTGACCAGAGGAGGAGCACTTTTAAAAGCGACACACAGTCAATTTGAAAAATCCCTCCTTTTTGGGACCACCCTCATTTTGATAGATGTCACCAGCAGGGGTGCAAATGAGACATTGTCTATTAGATGCAATGTTATTGGGACCATGATTTATGTCATCACTTGTTCACACCTCCTCATATGGAAGATACTTTTCCTTCTTCATGCCTCAATAAGGGTAGAAATACAAGAGCACACACACACACACACTCCTACGCTCCCTCCTTCCTCCCCATGGGTGTTACCATGGAAACAGACCTCCTCTGTCAGGTGTTGTTGGTGCTCTCCTCTTACATACACTCTGACATTGTCTTCAAATTGGAGATTTGGGTCCATGGAGCAGGTTACCGGGCCCCCGATGGACCCCGGCCCCAAGTCCCCGGTACAAAGTGCATTTTGCTGCCCATGGTCTTTATACTCTGGATGTATTATGAGCACAAGACGTCACTAAAAGGAGAGAAAAACGGTGCTGATGTTCATGACTTCATAACGCCGGGCTTTGACAAAGGCTGGTCAGCCGCCATCAAGAGACAATTTGTGGTGATATCTTTTTGACTTTATTGAAGCGTTCTCATCCATGTTTCAGTGTCACCGCCAGGCTATTTTGGGCCGAGAGCCAGTCAGAGGTCATGTGACATCATGACATGAATCATCATCCGCTGCAGGGAGCGACAACAACAGGTAACTGGTGTTAGCGACATCACAACATGTCACCTGAGGATCATCGCTGACACTTTGGCACCAGCTGCCGTGATTATAATAACATTAATGACACCGTGATGGACAGCCGGTAATGAAAGGCGCAGCTTTCAATGCAATATCCGAAGTTAAATTCTGCTTTTTTAATTTAAACATTATATTGCAGCCCTGGAAGGGTCAGCGATAATCCTTAGTTGGAGATATTAATAAGTGCTGATACTCCGTATGACCTTAGCCAATCTTCAATGACCCTATTGAATTCTGGTAAGTGAATGAAGGACATACTTGGTCAACAACCACACATGTCACACTAAGAGTGGCTGTATAAACAGCGCCAACACTGTCATAAATATGTGCCATATAGTTAAACCACACTAAACAACACTGTCATAAACATGTGCCATATAGTGAAACCACACTAAAAAACACTGTCATAAATATGTGCCATATAGTGAAACCACACTAAAGAACACTGTCATAAATATGTGCCATATAGTGAAACCACACTAAACATCACTGTCATAAACATGTGCCATATAGTGAAACCACACTAAACAACACTGTCATAAACATTTGCCATATAGTGAAACCACACTAAACACTGTGTGCCATATAGTGAAACCACACTAAACAACACTGTGTGCCATATAGTGAAACCACACTAAACAACACTGTCATAAACATTTGCCATATAGTGAAACCACACTAAACAACACTGTCATAAACATGTGCCATATAGTGAAACCACACTAAACAACACTGTCATAAACATGTGCCATATAGTGAAACCACACTAAACAATACAGTCATAAACATTCGCCATATAGTGAAACCACACTAAACCACACTGTGTGCCATATAGTGAAACCACACTAAACAACACTGTCATAAACATGTGCCATATAGTGAAACCACACTAAACAATACAGTCATAAACATTCGCCATATAGTGAAACCACACTAAACCACACTGTGTGCCATATAGTGAAACCACACTAAAAAACACTGTCATAAATATGTGCCATATAGTGAAACCACACTAAAGAACACTGTCATAAATATGTGCCATATAGTGAAACCACACTAAACATCACTGTCATAAACATTTGCCATATAGTGAAACCACACTAAACACTGTGTGCCATATAGTGAAACCACACTAAACAACACTGTGTGCCATATAGTGAAACCACACTAAACAACACTGTCATAAACATTTGCCATATAGTGAAACCACACTAAACAACACTGTCATAAACATGTGCCATATAGTGAAACCACACTAAACAATACAGTCATAAACATTCGCCATATAGTGAAACCACACTAAACCACACTGTGTGCCATATAGTGAAACCACACTAAACAACACTGTCATAAACATGTGCCATATAGTGAAACCACACTAAACAATACTGTCATAAACATTTGCCATATAGTGAAACCACACTAAACAACACTGTGTGCCATATAGTGAAACCACACTAAACAACACTGTCATAAACATGTGCCATATAGTGAAACCACACTAAACAACACTGTCATAAACATGTGCCATATAGTGAAACCACACTAAACAACACTGTCATAAATATGTGTCATATAGTGAAACCACACCAAACACTGTCATAAATATGTGTCATATAGTGAAACCACACTAAACAACACTGTGTGCCATATAGTGAAACCGCACTAAACAACACTGTCATAAACATGTGCCATATAGTGAAACCACACTAAACAACACTGTCATAAACATGTGCCACATAGTGAAACCACACTAAACAATACTGTCATAAACATTTGCCATATAGTGAAACCACACTAAACAACACTGTCATAAATATGTGCCATATAGTGAAACCACACTAAACAACACTGTCATAAACATGTGCCATATAGTGAAACCACACTAAACAACACTGTCATAAACATATGCCATATAGTGAAACCACACTAAACAATACTGTCATAAACATTTGCCATATAGTGAAACCACACTAAACAACACTGTGTGCCATATAGTGAAACCGCACTAAACAACACTGTCATAAACATTTGCCATATAGTGAAACCACACTAAACAACACTGTCATAAACATGTGCCATATAGTGAAACCACACTAAACAACACTGTGTGCCATATAGTGAAACCGCACTAAACAACACTGTCATAAACATGTGCCATATAGTGAAACCACACTAAACAATACTGTCATAAACATTTGCCATATAGTGAAACCACACTAAACAACACTGTGTGCCATATAGTGAAACCACACTAAACAACACTGTCATAAACATGTGCCATATAGTGAAACCACACTAAACAATACTGTCATAAACATTTGCCATATAGTGAAACCACACTAAACAACACTGTGTGCCATATAGTGAAACCACACTAAACAACACTGTCATAAACATGTGCCATATAGTGAAACCACACTAAACAACACTGTCATAAACATTTGCCATATAGTGAAACCACACTAAACAACACTGTCATAAATATGTGCCATATAGTGAAACCGCACTAAACAACACTGTCATAAACATGTGCCATATAGTGAAACCACACTTAACAACACTGTCATAAACATGTGCCATATAGTGAAACCACACTAAACAACACTGTCATAAACATGTGCCATATAGTGAAACCACACTAAACAACACTGTGTGCCATATAGTGAAACCGCACTAAACAACACTGTCATAAACATTTGCCATATAGTGAAACCACACTAAACAACACTGTCATAAACATGTGCCATATAGTGAAACCACACTAAACAACACTGTGTGCCATATAGTGAAACCGCACTAAACAACACTGTCATAAACATGTGCCATATAGTGAAACCACACTAAACAATACTGTCATAAACATTTGCCATATAGTGAAACCACACTAAACAACACTGTGTGCCATATAGTGAAACCACACTAAACAACACTGTCATAAACATGTGCCATATAGTGAAACCACACTAAACAATACTGTCATAAACATATGCCATATAGTGAAACCACACTAAACAATACTGTCATAAACATTTGCCATATAGTGAAACCACACTAAACAACACTGTGTGCCATATAGTGAAACCGCACTAAACAACACTGTCATAAACATTTGCCATATAGTGAAACCACACTAAACAACACTGTCATAAACATGTGCCATATAGTGAAACCACACTAAACAACACTGTGTGCCATATAGTGAAACCGCACTAAACAACACTGTCATAAACATGTGCCATATAGTGAAACCACACTAAACAATACTGTCATAAACATTTGCCATATAGTGAAACCACACTAAACAACACTGTGTGCCATATAGTGAAACCACACTAAACAACACTGTCATAAACATTTGCCATATAGTGAAACCACACTAAACAACACTGTGTGCCATATAGTGAAACCACACTAAACAACACTGTCATAAACATGTGCCATATAGTGAAACCACACTAAACAACACTGTCATAAACATTTGCCATATTGTGAAACCACACTAAACAACACTGTCATAAATATGTGCCATATAGTGAAACCGCACTAAACAACACTGTCATAAACATGTGCCATATAGTGAAACCACACTTAACAACACTGTCATAAACATGTGCCATATAGTGAAACCACACTAAACAACACTGTCATAAACATGTGCCATATAGTGAAACCACACTTAACAACACTGTCATAAACATGTGCCATATAGTGAAACCACACTAAACAACACTGTCATAAACATTTGCCATATTGTGAAACCACACTAAACAACACTGTGTGCCATATAGTGAAACCACACTAAACAACACTGTCATAAACATGTGCCATATAGTGAAACAACACTGTCATAAACATATGCCATATAGTGAAACCACACTAAACAATACTGTCATAAACATTTGCCATATAGTGAAACCACACTAAACAACACTGTGTGCCATATAGTGAAACCACACTAAACAACACTGTCATAAACATGTGCCATATAGTGAAACCACACTAAACAACACTGTCATAAACATGTGCCATATAGTGAAACCACACTAAACAACACTGTCATAAACATTTGCCATATAGTGAAACCACACTTAACAACACTGTCATAAACATGTGCCATATAGTGAAACCACACTAAACAACACTGTCATAAACATTTGCCATATTGTGAAACCACACTAAACAACACTGTGTGCCATATAGTGAAACCACACTAAACAACACTGTGTGCCATATAGTGAAACCACACTAAACAACACTGTCATAAACATGTGCCATATAGTGAAACAACACTGTCATAAACATATGCCATATAGTGAAACCACACTAAACAATACTGTCATAAACATTTGCCATATAGTGAAACCACACTAAACAACACTGTGTGCCATATAGTGAAACCACACTAAACAACACTGTCATAAACATGTGCCATATAGTGAAACCACACTAAACAACACTGTCATAAACATGTGCCATATAGTGAAACCACACTTAACAACACTGTCATAAACATGTGCCATATAGTGAAACCACACTAAACAACACTGTCATAAACATTTGCCATATTGTGAAACCACACTAAACAACACTGTGTGCCATATAGTGAAACCACACTAAACAACACTGTGTGCCATATAGTGAAACCACACTAAACAACACTGTCATAAACATGTGCCATATAGTGAAACCACACTAAACAACACTGTCATAAACATTTGCCATATTGTGAAACCACACTAAACAACACTGTGTGCCATATAGTGAAACCACACTAAACAACACTGTCATAAACATGTGCCATATAGTGAAACCACACTAAACAACACTGTCATAAACATGTGCCATATAGTGAAACCACACTAAACAACACTGTCATAAACATGTGCCATATAGTGAAACCACACTAAACAACACTGTCATAAACATGTGCCATATTGTGAAACCACACTAAACAACACTGTGTGCCATATAGTGAAACCACACTTAACAACACTGTGTGCCATATAGTGAAACCACACTAAACAACACTGTGTGCCATATAGTGAAACCACACTAAACAACACTGTGTGCCATATAGTGAAACCACACTAAACAACACTGTCATAAACATGTGCCATATAGTGAAACAACACTGTCATAAACATATGCCATATAGTGAAACCACACTAAACAATACTGTCATAAACATTTGCCATATAGTGAAACCACACTAAACAACACTGTGTGCCATATAGTGAAACCACACTAAACAACACTGTCATAAACATGTGCCATATAGTGAAACCACACTAAACAACACTGTCATAAACATGTGCCATATAGTGAAACCACACTTAACAACACTGTCATAAACATGTGCCATATAGTGAAACCACACTAAACAACACTGTCATAAACATTTGCCATATTGTGAAACCACACTAAACAACACTGTGTGCCATATAGTGAAACCACACTAAACAACACTGTGTGCCATATAGTGAAACCACACTAAACAACACTGTCATAAACATGTGCCATATAGTGAAACCACACTAAACAATACTGTCATAAACATTTGCCATATAGTGAAACCACACTAAACAATACTGTCATAAACATTTGCCATATAGTGAAACCACACTAAACAACACTGTGTGCCATATAGTGAAACCACACTAAACAACACTGTCATAAACATGTGCCATATAGTGAAACCACACTAAACAACACTGTCATAAACATGTGCCATATAGTGAAACCACACTTAACAACACTGTCATAAACATGTGCCATATAGTGAAACCACACTAAACAACACTGTCATAAACATTTGCCATATTGTGAAACCACACTAAACAACACTGTGTGCCATATAGTGAAACCACACTAAACAACACTGTGTGCCATATAGTGAAACCACACTAAACAACACTGTCATAAACATGTGCCATATAGTGAAACCACACTAAACAACACTGTCATAAACATTTGCCATATTGTGAAACCACACTAAACAACACTGTGTGCCATATAGTGAAACCACACTAAACAACACTGTCATAAACATGTGCCATATAGTGAAACCACACTAAACAACAATGACAAACACATTGATGAATACCTAGGTCTACTACACTACTGTATTTTATTGTTGTTCATTATGGTGGTACTTATTGAATACTTACGGCTCTCAGTGTGTAAACATTCCATCTGTGGTTCATTCTCACTGGAACTCTTCCTGTAATCTGGAGCGATGATGTGAAGAAGAAACTACTAAATAAAGAGATCATGTGGGCTGGGCATGGGGGTTGGGATTGGGGGGGGGGGGGGGGGTCGCTCTTTGCCCCTATCCTGAGACAAACGCCTCTTATTGATCCTCAAACACTTCCTGCCAGAAAGGATGAATCGGCGGAAGCCTGGAGGGGAGAAGAGAGGGGGCACTGCAACCTCCAGCTCAGCCACAAAACATGTCACCTTATAGGCCAGACCTGGGCAAATTAAGGCCCGGGGGCCACATGTGTCCCGTTAAGCTCTTCCATCTGGCCCGCCGGACATTCCCAAATATTTATTTATATGTTTAAGATGTAAGGTGTAGCTGCCATTATGATGTGCAGTCATGTTTTCTAATGACCGTAAGTCTTCAACTACAAACCCTGTTTCCATATGAGTTGGGAAATTGTGTTAGATGTAAATATAAACGGAATACAATGATTTGCAAATCCTTTTCAACCCATATTCAATTGAATGCACTACAAAGACAACATATTTGATGTTCAAACTCATAAACTTTTTTTTTTGCAAATAATAATTAACTTAGAATTTCATGGCTGCAACACGTGACAAAGTAGTTGGGAAAGGGCATGTTCACCACTGTGTTACATGGCCTTTCCTTTTAACAACACTCAGTAAACGTTTGGGAACTGAGGAGACACATTTTTTAAGCTTCTCAACTTTAATGGTGCCTTCACAGATGTGTAAGTTATCCATGTCTTGGGCACTAATACACCCCCATACCATCACAGATGCTGGCTTTTCAACTTTGCGCCTATAACAATCCGGATGGTTCTTTTCCTCTTTGGTCCGGAGGACACGACGTCCACAGTTTCCAAAAACAATTTGAAATGTGGACTCGTCAGACCACAGAACACTTTTCCACTTTGTATCAGTCCATCTTAGATGAGCTCAGGCCCAGCGAAGCCAACGGCGTTTCTGGGTGTTGTTGATAAACGGTTTTCGCCTTGCATAGGAGAGTTTTAACTTGCCCTTACAGATGTAGCGACCAACTGTAGTTACTGACAGTGGGTTTCTGAAGTGTTCCTGAGCCCATGTGGTGATATCCTTTACACACTGATGTCGCTTGTTGATGCAGTACAGCCTGAGGGATCGAAGGTCACAGGCTCAGCTGCTTACGTGCAGTGATTTCTCCAGTAATTAATGAAAATTAGTAAAATTAACTGTTAAAGGTTAGTACTATTAGTGGACCAGCAGCACGCACAATCATGTGTGCTTACGGACTGTATCCCTTGCAGACTGTATTGATATATATTGATATATAATGTAGGAACCAGAATATTAATACCAGAAAGAAACAACCCTTTTGTGTGAATGAGTGTAAATGGGGGAGGGAGGTTTTTTGGGTTGGTGCACTAATTGTAAGTGTATCTTGTGTTTTTTATGTTGAATTAATAAAAAAAACAAAAAACAAAAACGATACCGATAATTAAAAAAACGATACGGATAATTTCCGATATTACATTTTAACGCATTTATCGGCATCTCTAGTATATATATATATATATATATATATATATATATATATATATATATATATATATATATATATATATATATATATATATGTATATATATGTATATATATATATGTATATACAGGACTGTCTCAGAAAATTAGAATATTGTGATAAAGTTCTTTATTTTCTGTAATGCAATTAAAAAAACAAAAATGTCCTACATTCTGGATTCATTACACCTCAACTGAAATATTGCAAGCCTTTTATTATTTTAATATTGCTGATTATGGCATACAGCTTAAGAAAACTCAAAAATCGTATCTAAAAAAATTAGAATATTTCCTCAGACCAAGTAAAAAAATAGATTTATAACAGCAAAACAAAATCAAACATTTGAAAATGTCAATTAGTGCACTCAGTACTTGGTTGAGAATCCTTTTGCACGGATTACTGCATCAATGCGGCGTGGCATGGAGGCAATCAGCCTGTGGCATTGCTGAGGTGTTATGGATGCCCAGGAGGCTTCAATAGCGGCCTTTAGCTCAATTGCATTATTGGGTCTGGTGTCTTTCAGCTTCTTCTTCACAATACCCCACAAATTCTGTATGGGGTTCAGGTCATGGGAGTTGGCAGGCCAATCGAGGACAGTAATGCCATGGTCAGTACACCAGTTACTGGTGGTTTTGGCACTGTGGGCAGGTGCCAGATCATGCTGGAGAATGAAATCGTCATCTCCATAGAGCTTTTCAACAGATGGAAGCATGTATGTGTATATATATATATATATATATATATATATATATATATATATATATATGTCTTAATAAGGTTATCCAAAAAATAGTGCTCGATACCGTAGTAGAGCGCAATATATGTATGTGTGGGAAAAAAAATCACAAGACTATTTCATCTCTACAGGCCTGTTTCATGAGGGGGGGTACCCTCAATCATCAGGAGATTTTAATGGGAGCATTCGCATACCATGGTTTATATAGGGCACAGAGTGGGTGGGTACAGGCTGGCGAAGGGGCGTGGTGATTGGCTCATGTGTTACCTAGGAGGTGTTTCCGTCTATGGCGGCATGCTGTTACAATTTCGCTGCGCTTGTTGAGGGATGACAGGTCTGGACGGTAAATAATAAACAGTTTCTCTTTCAAGCATAGGTTGCATCTTTTATTACCACTATTGTAAGGTGTGCTGGATGCAAGACTTTGCCATGTTATTGAATATTCAACATTATTGTCTTTGAGGTCCCAAATGTGTTTGCTGAGTTCTGTGGTATTTCGCAGGTTTTGGTTCCTGAAAGAAGCCTTGTGATTGTTCCATCTGGTTTTGAATTCTCCCTCGGTTAATCCTACATATGTGTCGGATGTGTTAATGTCCTTGCGTATTACCTTAGATTGGTAGACAACTGATGTTTGTAAGCACCCCCCGTTGAGAGGGCAATCAGGTTTCTTTCGACAGTTACAGCCTTTGTTGGTTTTGGAGTCGCTCTGTCCGGGGGCCGACGGCTCATTTGCAATTGTTTTGTTGTGGTTTGAGATGATTTGTCGTATATTGTTCATGCAGCTGTAGCTCAATTTAATGTTGTTCTTGTTGAATACTTTTCTTAGGGTGTTGTCTTTGGGAAAGTGTTTGTCAATCAGATTGAGGAATTTGTGTCCAATGTTAGTTGAGACGTTTTTGCTGTATGGGGGGTTGTACCAGATGATGTCGTTTCGTTTTCTGTTCTTTTTTGGCTGGTTTCCTGGCGTGGGTTCATAGTTTCCTCCTCTCCCAGCTCGCTAGCCTCAATCTGAACCTTGGTATTTACCGTGATGACGGACTGGCAGTGTGTCGCGCCTCGCCAAGGAGCAGCGAGAATACCAAGAAGCACATATGCCAAATTTTCAAAGAGAACGGCCTACGGATCACGATTGAAGCCAACAAGCAAACCGTCAACTTCCTTGACGTCACTTTCAACCTGAGAAATAACAGCTACCAACCATTCACGAAACCCAACACAACACTCCAATACGTGCACCATGACAGCAACCACCCACCCACCACCACGAAAAGAATACCTACCGGAATCAATAAAAGGCTATCGATGCTGTCATCTAGCAAAGCTGAATTTGACCAAGCAACCCCCCCGTACCAAAAATCCCTTGATGAAAGCGGATACAATTTCACCCTCACCTATGAACCCACGCCAGGAAACCAGCCAAAAAAGAACAGAAAACGAAACGACATCATCTGGTACAACCCCCCATACAGCAAAAACGTCTCAACTAACATTGGACACAAATTCCTCAATCTGATTGACAAACACTTTCCCAAAGACAACACCCTAAGAAAAGTATTCAACAAGAACAACATTAAATTGAGCTACAGCTGCATGAACAATATACGACAAATCATCTCAAACCACAACAAAACAATTGCAAATGAGCCGTCGGCCCCCGGACAGAGCGACTCCAAAACCAACAAAGGCTGTAACTGTCGAAAGAAACCTGATTGCCCTCTCAACAGGGGGTGCTTACAAACATCAGTTGTCTACCAATCTAAGGTAATACGCAAGGACATTAACACATCCGACACATATGTAGGATTAACCGAGGGAGAATTCAAAACCAGATGGAACAATCACAAGGCTTCTTTCAGGAACCAAAACCTGCGAAATACCACAGAACTCAGCAAACACATTTGGGACCTCAAAGACAATAATGTTGAATATTCAATAACATGGCAAATTCTTGCATCCAGCACACCTTACAATAGTGGTAATAAAAGATGCAACCTATGCTTGAAAGAGAAACTGTTTATTATTTACCGTCCAGACCTGTCATCCCTCAACAAGCGCAGCGAAATTGTAACAGCATGCCGCCATAGACGGAAACACCTCCTAGGTAACACATGAGCCAATCACCACGCCCCTACACCAGCCTGTACCCACCCACTCTGTGCCCTATATAAACCATGGTATGCGAATGCTCCCATTAAAATCTCCTGATGATTGAGGGTATCCCCCCTCATGAAACAGGCCTGTAGAGATGAAATAGTCTTGTGATTTTTTTTCCCACACATACATACATATATATATATATATATATATATATATATATATATATATATGTATGTATGTGTGTGTGTGTGTGTATATATATATATATATATATATATATATATATATATATATATATATATATATATATATATATATAATATATATATATATATATATATATATATATATATATATATGTATGTATATATATATATATATATATATATATATGTATGTATATATATATATATATATATATATATATATATATATATATATATATATATATATATATATATATATATATATATATATATATATGTATGTATATATATATGTATATATTTATGTATGTATATATATATATATATATGTATGTGTGTATGTAGCAGTGACGTGCGGTGAGGTTGATGGCTGGTGAGGCACTGACTTCATCACAGTCAGATTTACAAACATATGAACCCTAAAGAGTATCTTATTCACCATTTGATTGGCAGCAGTTAACAGGTTATGTTTAAAAGCTCATACCAGCATTCTTCCCTGCTTGGCACTCAGCATCAAGGGTTGGAATTGGGGGTTAAATCACCAACAATTATTCCCGGGCGCGGCGCCGCTGCTGCCCACTGCTCCCCTCACCTCCCAGGGGGTGATCAAGGGGATGGGTCAAATGCAGAGGACAAATTTCACCACACCTAGTGTGTGTGTGACAATCATTGGTACTTTAACTTAACTTTAACTGTACACATACAAACTGTAGCACACAAAAACGCACATTTAATAAAAAAAACGTTATTATGGTCTTACCTTTACTTATAAATTAAGTCCATGCGCCGCTGTTGTGCTGGATTAATGCACCCCCTGACGGGAGTGTTATATCAACTAAAGCCCTCACTTAAACTTTCCACGTGCAAGATTGAATCTATTTAAAAAAGTGTAACCGAGGGTTTATAAATGTCGCCTATACTGTATGAAACTACAAAATAACAAACACGGAGGCTCCAGTTTACACGAGGACCACTTTATTTACTATCTTTCAAAAACCGACGCTCCACTCCAGCCTGTCATCACTTCCGCTCTTAGCGCCTTCAAAATAAGAGCTCAAGGCATATACTGTATAACAGCGCATAACAGGAACTTATAACATCACAAAGAGAAAAGCCCATAAAAATAGGTTACAAAAGTTATTTAATAAGAAGCCAAAAAGTGCAAAAACAATAATGTTCGTGTTGGAGGAGTTGTGCATTAGGTACACCTGCAGTCTGCAGGTGTACCTAATGTTGTGGCCCTGCAGTCATTCACAACTCCTCCAACACGAACATTATTGTTTTTGCACTTTTTGGCTTCTTATGAAATAACTTTTTTAAATAGATTCAATCTTGCACGTGGAAACTTTAAGTGTGGGCTTTAGTTGATACAACACTCCCGTCAGGGGGTGCATTCTACGGCGGGGGTGCAGGAGGCGGGATTACTGCGAGCCGCAGCCAGTGCGTCTTTTGCAGCCGTTTTATGATCGCTCAGCACAAGAAATACATTGAAACACATACAGTTGTTGACAAAATACACTGTACATTATATACCTCAGCTAACTAAAGTATGGAAATTTATAATATAATTCATATAGCAATACGGTCTCACTGCACAGCAGGCCAGCAGTTAGCCGAGTCCGCAATCCATGGTGAGGCACAACACTGTGACGTGCCTCAACTGGCTGCTGTTCACCGCACCGTCTCTTCTCAGTATTTGAACGGCAAATGTGAAAATTCAGCGATTTTAAATAAAAATAATCTAAAACTGGTGAAGTTAAATGGAAAATAACTTTATAGTATAATCACTGGATACATATAACAATTTAATAAAAATGTTTTCTTTTTACATTTTTTTTCTTTCCATGATGGCAGGTGAGGCCCTGCCTCACCTGCCTCTAGTGACTGCACGTCACTGGTATATACAGGTAAAAGCCAGTAAATTAGAATATTTTGAAAAACTTGATTTATTTCAGTAATTGCATTCAAAAGGTGTAACTTGTACATTATATTTATTCATTGCACACAGACTGATGCATTCAAATGTTTATTTCATTTAATTTTGATGATTTGAAGTGGCAACAAATGAAAATCCAAAATTCCGTGTGTCACAAAATTAGAATATTACTTAAGGCTAATACAAAAAAGGGATTTTTAGAAATGTTGGCCAACTGAAAAGTATGAAAATGAAAAATATGAGCATGTACAATACTCAATACTTGGTTGGAGCTCCTTTTGCCTCAATTACTGCGTTAATGCGGCGTGGCATGGAGTCGATGAGTTTCTGGCACTGCTCAGGTGTTATGAGAGCCCAGGTTGCTCTGATAGTGGCCTTCAACTCTTCTGCGTTTTTGGGTCTGGCATTCTGCATCTTCCTTTTCACAATACCCCACAAATTTTCTATGGGGCTAAGGTCAGGGGAGTTGGCGGGCCAATTTAGAACAGAAATACCATGGTCCGTAAACCAGGCACGGGTAGATTTTGCGCTGTGTGCAGGCGCCAAGTCCTGTTGGAACTTGAAATCTCCATCTCCATAGAGCAGGTCAGCAGCAGGAAGCATGAAGTGCTCTAAAACTTGCTGGTAGACGGCTGCGTTGACCCTGGATCTCAGGAAACAGAGTGGACCGACACCAGCAGATGACATGGCACCCCAAACCATCACTGATGGTGGAAACTTTACACTAGACTTCAGGCAACGTGGATCCTGTGCCTCTCCTGTCTTCCTCCAGACTCTGGGACCTCGATTTCCAAAGGAAATGCAAAATTTGCATGGTTGGGTGATGGTTTGGGGTGCCATGTCATCTGCTGGTGTCGGTCCACTCTGTTTCCTGAGATCCAGGGTCAACGCAGCCGTCTACCAGCAAGTTGTAGAGCACTTCATGCTTCCTGCTGCTGACCTGCTCTATGGAGATGGAGATTTCAAGTTCCAACAGGACTTTGCGCCTGCACACAGCGCAAAATCTACCCGTGCCTGGTTTACGGACCATAGTATTTCTGTTCTAAATTGGCCCGCCAACTCCCCTGACCTTAGCCCCATAGAAAATCTGTGGGGTATTGTGAAAAGGAAGATGCAGAATGCCAGACCCAAAAACGCAGAAGAGTTGAAGGCCACTATCAGAGCAACCTGGGCTCTCATAACACCTGAGCAGTGCCAGAAACTCATCGACTCCATGCCACGCCGCATTAACGCAGTAATTGAGGCAAAAGGAGCTCCAACCAAGTAATATTCTAATTTTGTGACACACGGAATTTTGGATTTTCATTTGTTGCCACTTCAAATCATCAAAATTAAATGAAATAAACATTTGAATGCATCAGTCTGTGTGCAATGAATAAATATAATGTACAAGTTACACCTTTTGAATGCAATTACTGAAATAAATCAAGTTTTTCAAAATATTCTAATTTACTGGCTTTTACCTGTGTGTGTATATATATATATATATATATATATATATATATATATATATATATATATATATACTGTATATATATATACTGTATATGTATGTATGTAATACATACATATATATGCAGTCAGGGGAGGCATGTGAGGCGGGGCCTCTTGTGCCATCATGGAAAGAAAAAAAAATGTAAAAAGAAAAAAAAAAAATTAAATTCTTATATGTATCCAGTGATTATACTATAAAGTTATTTTCCATTTAACTTCACCAGTATTAGATTATTTTTATTCAATATCGCTGAATTTTCACATTTGCCATTCAAATACTGAGAAGAGACTTGTGGTGAGTCAGCAGCCAGTTGTGCCTCACCATGGATTGCGCAATGACTCGGCTAACTGCTGGCCTGCTGTGCAGTGAGACCGTATTGCTATATGAATTATATTATACATTTCCATAATTTAGTTAGCTGAGGTGTATAATGTACAGTGTATTTTGTCAACAACTGTATGTGTGTAACGTATTTCTTGTGCTGAGCAATCATAAAACGGCTCCGAAGACGCACTGGGTGAGGCACGCAGTTCTCCCGCCTCATGGTGGTAGAGGGCGCTAGTGATCCCAGGGATCATTCTTGCAACTACTCGGCCGCAGAATAAGTGACAACAAGCTAGCAGTACTCTGACTCGCCACACTGGGAGAAGTGCGAGCAGACACATGTCTCTCCAGCGGAAGCCAGCCTTTCTCCCCCCTTTTTTTCAAAACTGTATTTATAACAAACATGGCATTTTTATTAGAGTAAACCAGCGTTTGTGGGTGTGTTTTTTCAGATGCAAAAATATTGTTTAATTGCTTGCAATAACATTAAAACAAATGAATGTGTCTGCCAATATGGAGGATTATATACTGTATCCAAGATGAAATACTTCTCTAAACTGGACTTTAAGACAAAATGAATGTGATCATACAAAGTAGGTTTTCATGGAGTTTAGCTTTTATTATATATATATATATATATATATATATATATATATATATATAT
The DNA here is from genome assembly GCF_033978685.3 of Nerophis lumbriciformis. NCBI lineage: Eukaryota > Metazoa > Chordata > Actinopteri > Syngnathiformes > Syngnathidae > Nerophis > Nerophis lumbriciformis. The sequence goes on along the minus strand of NC_084564.2, from coordinate 31,080,239 downwards.
ATATATATATATATATATATATATAAAAGAAATACTTGAATTTCAGTGTTCATTTATTTACACATATACACACACATAACACTCATCTACTCATTGTTGAGTTAAGGGTTGAATTGTCCATCCTTGTTCTATTCTCTGTCACTATTTTTCCAACTATGCTGAACACCCTTTCGCAGGTACCCAGAAAGGTTTCGAGTACCACCAAAAAAACTGAATCTCTGAAGACAGTGTAAAAATCTGTGTTAAAGGTGTACAAATACTGTTTGTATAATAAGCATGTTATTTTTTTTTACAAATGTGGGTTAAGAGTTCAGTACTAAAAAAAGAAAGAAAAGAATGTGGCTTAAGTACAGTTTTTTAATTGAGCTGCTGCATTTTTTGGTTGGGTTGTTTATTTATTTTGAGTAACTTCTATACATTTCTAAAAGGGGAGGAATGTAATAGTGATCTATGTTTGTCTGTTGCCATCTCCTGGTGAATGTTGGCTATAGCGTACTGGGGTTACTTTTTGGTTGGCCAACGATTTACGTGGTGTTGCGCACCTGACGTCACTCAGGTCCGCATGGAGCTGGAGGGGGCGTGGCTTCCAGCTCCGCCTGAATTTCAGGAGATTTTCGGGAGAAAATTTGTCCCAGGAGGTTTTCGGGAGAGGCGCTGAATTTCGGGAGTCTCCCGGAAAATCTGGGAGGGTTGGCAAGTATGCTGATATGTACTGTTTTTGAACTTATTTTGAATATTATTTTTTCTCGATTGTTTGTAAATGTTGCAGTTTATAAATAAAGGTTTATAAAATTAAAAAAATAAATAAATAAATAAATATCTGATTATAGCAAGGGTGCTAATTTTCCATCCACACATAGCAACAGTTGTATTAAAATAGGTTAAAGTTGTCCACGTTTGTCTACTTATGTTAAGCCTTTTGCTTTTTTTTCCTCTTCATTTTGGAAGTTTTTAAAAAGTAGTTCATTTGTCCAAAGTAAATTAGCATTTTGGAACCCCTGCTCCTTGTAATCACAGTAATGAGCTAAAAACATACAGACAACGACAACACTTTCAAAACAAAAGTCCATGGCTTAATTTTGAGCAAGCATGTAGGCGGCTGAGAAGCGGCACAAGTAGATTGATGAAGTCAGATCTATATATCTACTCTACCTCGTAAAATAGAAGCAACGTATCGTATGTTGTAAGCGAATTTCACACGTTATCCCTTTTAGGGTGAAAGGGCAAACCGGAAAATGTTCGTCGCCTCCCTCCTGCTAGCTTGTCTGTGCTCGGCGGAGCAGAGGGAAGGCGGCGGCGGCAGGGTGCAGCTAGCAGTCTCTGCGGGGATGGAGATGGAGGACACAGGCGGACTCCAGGCGTGAACAAGAAGGCGTTTCCGGGGGCGAACGGGCGAGAATGTTCGAACCCGAACAGGAGTAACGGAGCGGAATGGTGTCCACCGGCGGTGTCATCATGACAACAATCCCGCACTGAGGTGAGCCCGCTGTCGGTCAGCATCCTCCATGGAGGTGCTGCGTGATGGAGGATAGTCATGAGGAGCTTTGTTATGCTGGGAAAGAAACACTATGCTGTCACTTTGAATGATACTATTCTTTGTGTGACTGGCTGTGAAGAAGGGAGGTGGATGGTCGCACTAAAAACGACCGGGGGGGGGGGGTCGTGGCTAATAATCCGTTTAGTAGCCTTTACGCTTTAAGGGGCTTCAAAGTCCTACTGAGGTGGCAGTCTGGTGTTGTTTCAGTTTGAGAAAAAAGAAAATGACCATCCATACCCTAAATACACACACACACACACACACACACACATTCACATACACACTCTTGTATTTGTTACCTTCTTGGGACCTCCGAAAAATCCCCACCTCTGTAGGACCACCCTTTCTAGATATGTAAAGATTTGTATTTACAACATTGATAATATATACATACTATGCAAATATAAAAAAGGTAAGCTTTTAGTAAATGTTTTATTTTCATTGTTTGTTTGTAATCGGTTTTTAATCTTCAGTATTTACTTCAAGTTATTACAGTATGTCTCGATATACATACCGTATTTTTCGGACTATAAGTCGCAGTTTTTTTCATAGTTTAGCCGGGGGTGCGACTTATACTCAGGAGCGACTTATGTGTGAAATTATTAACACATTACCGTAAAATATCAAATAATATTATTTAGCTCATTCACGTAAGAGACTAGATGTATAAGATTTCATGGGATTTAGCGATTAGGAGTGACAGATTGTTTGGTAAACGTATAGCATGTTCTATATGTTATAGTTATTTGAATGACTCTTACCATAATATGTTACGTTAACATACCAGGCACGTTCTCAGTTGGTTATTTATGCGTCATATAACGTACACTTATTCAGCCTGTTGTTCACTATTCTTTATTTATTTTAAATTGCCTTTCAAATGTCTATTCTTGGTGTTGGGTTTTATCAAATAAATTTCCCCCAAAAATGCGACTTATACTCCGAAAAATACGGTAGTTATTTAAAAAAAAAAAGTAAATTAATTTTGGCCAAAGAGGCCGCATTTCAATTTCTTACACACACTTGTTATTTCATATATTTACCAGAGGGGGGGGATCACTTAAAATGTTTACACACACTTGTTATTTCATATGTTGACCAGAGGGGGAGCACTTTTAAAAGCGACACACTGTCAATTTGAAAAATCCCTCCTTTTTGGGACCACCCTCATTTTGATAGATGTCACCAGCAGGGGTGCAAATGAGACATTGTCTATTAGATGCAATGTTATTGGGACCATGATTTATGTCATCACTTGTTCACACCTCCTCATATGGAAGATTTAGGACCACCCTTTCTAGATATATAAAGATTTGTATTTACAACATTAAATATATATACATACTATGCAAATATAAAAAGGTAAGTTTTTAGTTCATTTTTGTATTTTTTGTTGTTCGTAATTGTTTTTTAATCTTCATTATTACAGTATGTCTCTATATACATATTTTTTTAAAGTTTTTTTTAAAATTAATTTTGGCCAAATGAGGCACATTTCAATGTCTTACACACACTTGTTATTTCATATGTTGACCAGAGGGGGAGCACTTTTAACAGCGACACACTGTCAATTTGAAAAATCCCTCCTTTTTGGGACCACCCTCATTTTGATAGATGTCACCAGCAGGGGTGCAAATGAGACATTGTCTATTAGATGCAATGTTATTGGGACCATGATTTATGTCATCACTTGTTCACACCTCCTCATATGAAAGATACTTTTCCTTCTTCATGTCTCAAGAAGGGTAGAAATACAAGAACACACACATGGGTACGGCGTGGCGCGGTTGGGAGAAAGGCCGTGCCAGCAACCTGAGGGTTACTGGTTCAATCCCCACCTTCTATCAACCTCGTCATGTCCGTTGTGTCCTTGAGCAAGACACTTCACCCTTGCTCCTGATGGGTCGTGGTTAGGTTAGGGCCTTGCATGGCAGCTCCCGCCATCAGTGTGTGAATGTGTGTGTGAATTGGTGAATGTGGAAATAGTGTCAAAGCGCTTTGAGTACCTTGAAGGTTGAAAAGCGCTATACAAGTATAACCCATTTACACACACACACACACACACACACACACACACACACACACACACACACACACACACACTCTTGTATTTCTTACCTTCTTGAAACTTCAGAAAAATGCCTACTTCTTTAGGACCACCCTTTCTAGATATATAAAGATTTGTATTTACAACATTGATAATATTTACATACTATGCAAATATAAAAAAGCTTGTTGTGAAACATGAGTTGGAATTTCACAAGAAAAAGGTCACAATTTCACAAGAAAAACTTAAAATTTTGGCAGTATTATAATAAAAGTCATAATTTTACTCAACGCAAGTCAAAATTTTACAAGAAAAACTGAACATTTGTGCTATGTTATGTTAGATATTGGAATTTTACTCAATGACAGTCACAATTTTACAAGAAAAGCTTACAATTTTGCCAATTTTATGAAAAGAGTCGTCATTTTACTCGACAAAAGTCACAATTTAAAAAGAACATTTTAAAATTGTGGCAATATTATAATAACAATCGGAATTTTGATTGGCAAAATGATGACGAAAGTCATAATGTCACCAAAAAAAAATTGGCAATATTGTGTTAAGTCAGAATTTTATATGACAAATGTCACAATTTTTCATTAAAAAGTAATAATTTGACATAAAAAAAGTAATACTTTTAAGAGAAAATATTGTGTTGGCCCTGTGATGAGGTGGCGACTTGTCCAGGGTGTACCCCACCTTCCGCCCGCATGCAGCTGAGATAGGCTCCAGCACCCCCCGCAACCCCGAAAGGGACAAGCGGTAGAAAATGGATGGATGGATATTGCAATATTACAGAAACAGAAAGAATTTGACAAATTGTTACCAATTTTTTTACAAAAAAGTCAAGGGCATTGTGAGAAAAAGACAGCTTTTAGTTTGTAATTGGTTTTTGATCTTCATTATTTATTTCAAGTTATTACAGTATGTCTCCATATACATATTTTTTAAATCTTTTTAATTACTTTTGGCCAAAGGGGGCACATTTAAATTCCTTGCACACACTTGTTATTACATATGTTGGCCACATGGGGAGCACTTCAAATTTGTACACACACATGTTATTTCATATGTTGACCAGAGGGGGAGCACTTTTAAAACTGACACACAGTCAGTATGAAAAATCCCTCCTAGTTTTGATAGATTTCCCCACCGTGGGGGTGCAAATGAAATCTCTATTTTTTGTTTTTAGTAATGTGCTTAAGGCTGATGACAAATGAGCACGGACCACAGATGGCCCCTGTGCCGCACTTTGGGCAACTCAGCTGTAGAAGCTAACTGTTAATGGCCACTATCGTCTTAGTACCGTAGTGTATTTGTTCATCCTACGGTCACACATGGGACGCGGGTTGTCTTACGTCAGCACCGGAAGTCGTAAAATCAGCTGTTCACCCGGCGTGTTTTTTCGGGGATGAATAGGGAAGCCCTTCTTTAGATTGTTTTATCATATATTGCTGCCTTTGCACCTGTCAATGTTTACTTTTGTATGCACATTAAATCAACAAAAAATCCTGACTTTGGAGCAATGTTCACAGACTCTAGTATTTGGCTCTCTATTAGATTGCAATGGTTTTCTGTATTGGGACCACGGTCCTAACTTGTACACTGGTCCTCATATGGAAGCTACTTTTCCTTGTTGATGTCTCAAGAAGGGTAGAAATACAAGAACACCCACACACACACACACACACACACACTGTGGCTCCCATTCATCTCCTGCTTGCACAAGCTGTATGTGTCAGCCATTGAGCAGCAGGCTCCATTCATGAAGTCCAGTGTTGGCACAGAGCATGCTTGCAACACCACACTAGAAGGCCTGCTATTGACTTTCTCTCTGCTCCCAGTAATAACACATTACTGTTGTCCTGCCAGCTCCGTGCGTACGAGTAAAACTGCAGTACTCTATTCTGCTTTCTTTTTTTGCCCATCATTCTCATCAGAAAACACCCAACTGAAACATTGTTTAAGGGTTTTGGTCACATGATTACACTTCCACTTGTTGCTAGGCAGAAAGGGCTCGCACATACTGTAACTGGCCCATCCAGCGAGTTGACGCCTTATTTCAAAGGAACACATGACATAAAATACACCCCCAAACAACTTTTCGCGTCTCTGGAGTGTGTGTCAATTGTCAAGATGATACCTTGATTGACATTGACATGTGGAACATGCATACGATACAATGTAATGCGTCACATATTTCCACTTCTTTCATTACAACACGTCCGAAAAGGAGTAGGAAGAAGCTGAGCTTATTTAATCCTACACCTTTTCATACCATAGCAATTTGATCCCATTTCTAAATTCTCTGTAACAGAACAGTGAATAAATAAATAATATACCATAGTAAGTAAATATTTAATACATAAATAATCTTTATCTAAAAAAAAAAAAGGGTTCAAGGGTGTGCCCTGGTGCGACCCCAAAAGGGACAAGCAGTAGGAAATGGATGGATGTTGTGGACAATGCATATATTTTATATACAAACCACGTTTCCATATGAGTTGGGAAATTGTGTTGGATGTAAATATAAACGGAATACAATGATATGCAAATCCTTTTCAACCCATATTCAATTGAATGCACTACAAAGACAACATATTTGATGGTCAAACTCATAAACTTTATTTTTTTTTGTTGCAAATAATAATTAACTTCGAATTTCATGTCAGCAACACGTGCCAAAGTAGTTGGGAAAGGGCATGTTCACCACTGTGTTACATGGCCTTTCCTTTTAACAACACTCAATAAACGATTGGGAACTGAGGAAACTAATTGTTGAAGCTTTGAAAGTGGAATTCTTTCCCACTCTTGTTTTATGTAGAGCTTCAGTCGTTCAACAGTCCGGGGTCTCCGCTGTCGTATTTTACGCTTCATAATGCGCCACAGTAATCAGGTCGGGCTTATACCGCCACGGGTAAGATGTACCCCCGTGCTACCTGCCTCATTCGGGCAGATGGGGCTCGTAAACCTGGTAAGGCAGCCCATCTAGGAGAAGGAAATCTCCATTGTCAAAACCACCGCTGCCTTGCGGTCAACCCACTTGAGGGTAAGGCTAAGGGAGTAAACCCCGACAGAAAATCAGGAGCCGGAGTCCTGAAGGCGGTTTGATGTTGTAGCGTCATTCCGGCAACTCCTGCGGCGTCGCTGGTGCTAAGTTGTATTGACACTCGTCGCTCTCTTGGATCCACCAACCATGCGGAGAGGGGGGGCTTGCTGCCTGGACAACAGCTTGCCCTCTATAGTTCTATGCCCAGGCCATGTAGATCCACTGGAGAGGTCACTCCAGCAGATACCAGTTCTAAGCCCATCCAATTGTCGAAGGAAACAGGTGCCAGGGGCCATCTCCGTCCGTGGGAGGGACCATCCCAGTGAGACCCCCCACCCCTTTCTGGATCTACCCCATCGTCTCCCGAGACGGAAGGATGCCGACGAATGCGCCACACATTTTCGATGGGAGACAGGTCTGGACTGCAGGCGAGCCAGGAAAGTACCCGCACTCTTTTTTTACGAAGCCTCGCTGTTGTAACACGTGCTGAATGTAGCTTGGCATTGTCTTGCTGAAACAAGCAGGGGCGTCCATGAAAAAGACGGCGCTTAGATGGCAGCATATGTTGTTCCAAAACCTGTATGTACCTTTCAGCATTAATGGTGCCTTCACAGATGTGTAAGTTACCTATGTCTTGGGCACTAATGCACCCCCATACCATCACAGATGCTGGCTTTTGAACTTTGCGTCGATAACAGTCTGGATGGTTCGCTTCCCCTTTGGTCCGGATGACACGATGTCGAATATTTCCAAAAACAATTTGAAATGTGGACTCGTCAGACCACAGAACACTTTTCCACTTTGCATGAGTCCATCTTAGATGATGTCGGGCCCAGAGAAGCCGACGGCGTTTCTGGATGTTGTTGATAAACGGTTTTCGCTTTGCATAGTAGAGCTTTAACTTGCACTTACAGATGTAGCGACCAACTGTATTTAGTGACAGTGGTTTTCTGAAGTGTTCCTGAGCCCATGTGGTGATATCCTTTAGAGATTGATGTCGCTTTTTGATAGAGTGCCGTCTGAGGGATCAAAGGTCACGGTCATTCAATGTTGGTTTCCGGCTATGCCGCTTAAGTGGAGTGATTTCTCCAGATTCTCTGAACCTTTTGATGATATTATGGACCGTAGATGTTGAAAAATCCCTACATTTCTAGCAATTGCACTTTGAGAAATGTTGTTCTTAAACTGTTTGACTATTTGCTCACGCAGTTGTGGACAAAGGGATGTACCTCGCCCCATCCTTTCTTGTGAAAGACTGAGCATTTTTTGGGAAGCTGTTTTTATACCTAATCATGGCACCCACCCGTTCCCAATTAGCCTGCACACCTGTGGGATGTTCCAAATAAGTATTTGATGAGCATTCGTCAACTTTATCAGTATTTATTGCCACCTTTCCCAACTTCTTTGTCACGTGTTGCTGGCATCAAATTCTAAAGTTAACGATTATTTGCAAAAAAAAAAAATGTTTATCAGTTTGAACATCAAATATGTTGTGTTTGTAGCATATTCAATTGAATATGGGTTGAAAATGATTTGCAAATTATTGTATTCCGTTTATATTTACATCTAACACAATTTCCCAACTCATATGGAAACGGGGTTTGTAGTTCTTTCTTTATCAATAGTCATGTTTAAAGCAGCTAATAGTTTCCCATGTGAACACTTTGTGCTTGTATCTTATTTCCACTAGTAAACTCTGTGTCTTACCTTGAACGTGCTGGAATGTCGGGAGTATAATGTATAGGGGTGGAAAGTTTCCGGTAAATTTCCAGAAACCTTCCGGAAATTTACCGCGGGGAGTTAAGCTCGGGAAGTTTGGAAATTTTGACAATTTTTTGATTATTCAAAGTTGGACACCGTCCATCTTATTCTGTAGAATAAAATGAGAAGTATGTAAAACACTAATGCAATGCCACACACAAATATAAATAGTCAGCTGAACAATTGGAGTAGTCTTTAAAAATATTTTACTAATGGACAAATGAATAGAAATAGGCTAGATGAATAAATGAACACTCAATCAGCATGCTAAATCAAACTATAACCTACATTCTTGTATGACAACAGAATGGCTAGCAGAACAGAAGGCAGAGGTTTGATTTAGTATTTGCTAGTTGAACTCAGCTACAATCGGGCGGAAGGCGGGGTACACCCTGGACAAGTCGCCACCTCATCGCAGGGCCAACACAGATAGACAGACAACATTCACACTCACATCCACACACTAGGGCCAATTTAGTGTTGCCAATCAACTTATCCCCAGGTGCATGTCTTTGGAAGTGGGAGGAAGCCGGAGTACCCGGAGGGAACCCACGCAGTCACGGGGAGGACATGCAAACTCCACACAGAAAGATCCCGAGCCCGGGATTGATCAACTTTAAAAAAACAAACGAAAAAACATCAATGGTATATTAAATACAATTTAAATACAAAATGGAATGCCTCTTTTCTATTTGCAGCCTTCTGAGGTAAATATCAACATTAACTTTTTCCACAGGCTAATAAATTTGAAAATAAAATAAGAATGAATAAATCAACCATTCAGGCCTTTTTACTGCTCAGTTTGCGACACACAGATCTAATCTGATGTGCCCAAGCCAGATACCTGCCATCTTTTCTGGGATGCTAGTTCATTAATGTCGGGGCTCAGGTGGGCCGGGTTTGTTGGTAGCGGGGGGTGTATATTGTAGCGAAGAGTTAGTGCTGCAAGGGATTCTGGGTATTTGTTCTGTTGTGTTTATGTTGTGTTACAGTGCGGATGCTCTCCCGAAATGTGTTTGTCATTCTTGTTTGGTGTGGTTTCACAGTGTGACGCATATTTGTAAAAGTGTTAAAGTTGTTTATGCGGCCACCCTCAGTGTGACCTGTATGGCTGTGGATCAAGTATGCCTTGCATTCGCTTATGTGTGTGTAGAAGTCGCATATATCATGTGACAGGGGCCGGCACGCTGTTTGTATGGAGGAAAAGCAGACGTGACGACAGGTTGTAGACTACGCTAAAGGCAGTGCCTTAAAGGCACTCCCCCAATATTGTTGTCCGGGTGGAAATCGGGAGAAATTCGGGAGAATGGTTGCCCCGGGAGACTTTCGAGAGGGGCACTGAAAATCGGGAGGGTTGGCAAGTATGAGTATTAGCGGTGAATGCGGTGTTACAGCGGCACCGCCGCTGTATAATACCGGCGGGCCAGCTCTAATGTTAATTTGATATTGCCTCAAGGGCCAAATGAAATTACACGGCGGGACAGATTTGGCTCGCGGGCCAGAGTTTGACACCCATGCACTAAAATATATCCAAGTTTAGCTTCTGAAGCATTTGTCTTTACTTTTGTGAGATATGTAAAAGGCAGAATGTGATCAAATGCAGGTGTACTCCAGCCATCGCAGAGAACATAGGTGTTATGTTGTACTGTATTTGAGAGAGGCTTGGGTCATCTGCAGAATTAGTTAGACCTGGTGGGTGTCAGAGCGACAGGAAATGGAAGTCGGCGTTGGAATGTGCGTCTCCACACGCTGCTGCGTCCTTTTATCGCTGGCTGCCATATGCCTGCGATGGAGGTCATGCTAATTTGAGATTTGTGCAACGATGGCGAAAAGCTGCGTGTCTTCATGTGTGTTTTGTCACGGATAGATTGACGTGTATGGTGGGGACTCAAAGTTTTAGTTTGTACACAAAAAAACATGGATTAGACTCTGTGGAATAGCGTGTGTGTCCATGTCGGGATCTTTTTGCCTTCCCGCTGGTCTCGTGCTGTCAAACGTTCCTAACCAATGGCATCAGGGGGTTATCAGCAGCGGTCAGGTCAAAGGTCAGAGAGCGGCTGCACATATAAGGGTAAAGGAGGTTATTACTGGTGACCTCTGCTTCTGTTTCTTGTCCAGCAAATTCTGTCTGGCATATTTTAGGTGAGTGTAATTGAGTACGACTCCCTCTTTTGAAAATAAATAAGTCAATTGCAAACCATAACTACAGTTAGTTTTCAGTCAGTTGGTTTATTGTGTCGTTAAATGTCCTGAGTCCACACATAACCCCAAGTGTTATTGACATCTTATATAAGACTCCACATTAATGAATTCACAGTGATGTGTCTCCTTGTACTGTACTTAGTGTGCTGCTAGCTCACTCTCTCTCTCTCTCTCTGCGTGTGTGTGTGTGTGTGTGTGTTTGTTGTCTTACAAAACATGTCCGAAAATGTTAAATTCCCTGGGGTGAGCACACGACATAACCAATTATGCTCATTAGCCAATCACTGCGGGCATACTGCTCACATGCAGCAATTAAAACAAATGCAAACCACGTGAGACTGTGCACTCGACAAAACTATATTCAAACCTTTTGTTCACGCTTTTATTTTCCACAAAAATAAAGGAAATACATGCAAAAAAAAACAAACAACCTTGACACAGTTGGGCTTTGCTGGTTGCCCGTGATCCATCATAGTTATCCCCTCAACTCCCCCCAAAATGGATTAACTCGCTGGAATAAAAAAGACAATATAACTTACATCCATAAACGTGGATGCATATGAAAAAGTGCAATATACCGTATTTCCTTGAATTGCCGCCGGGGTGGTAATTAATTTAAAACCTCTTCTCACTCCGGCGCTTACCAAAGGCATGCGGTAAATGTAAGCATGCGCTAATTATTTTAAAACCTCTTCTCACTCCGGCGCTTACCAAAGGCATGTGGTAAATTTAGGCCTGCGCTTATAAATTTTAGTGTGATGTAAGGATACCATCATGAAAAGCACATTTAATAAAAAAAACGTTATTATAAATAATCTTACCTTTACTTATAAATGAAGTCCATGCGCAGCTCCTTCTGAACAAAAGCATCGATAACTTGTTTATAGAAGTCTTCCTTATCTTTCTTCAGTTTTAAAAGTCTCTCTGTCTCGATGGAGATATTCCTTTAATTATTACCTCCTGCTTCGATTGAAAGTCCAGTTTAGAAAACTGTTTTATTTTAGATATGTAATCCTCCATGTTATAAGTACAAGCAAGAGGAAAAAATAAACGATCACTGCTCACTGTTGCTGCTTGTTGTCACTTCTTCTGCAGCCGAGTAGTCGCAAGAAGGATCACTAGCGCCCTCTACCACCAGGAGGCGGGAGTCATTTAATGACTCATATTTGACACACGCAGCTACGGTATATTAATAAAACATAGCTGCTTACTGTTCTTTTTAGCATATTCAATAGCTTGGACCTTAAATCCTACTGAATAGCTCTTTATCTTCTTCCCTTTATGCGATTTCAAATTATTGAAATCAGCCTCTTCCATTTTGAAAATGATGACAGGTGAAGTGTCGCATATGCTAATTATTTTGCGAAACGAGTTTGACCCGGCGGAAATTCTAGACATGCGCTAATAAAAATAATATTTTGCGAAACGAGTTTGACACGGCGTTAATCCTGAGCCGGCGGTAATGCTAAGCATGCGCTAATTATTTTGCGAAACAAGTTTGACCCGGCGGTAATTCTAGGCAGGCACATACTATATAATTCAAGGAAATACGGTATTTATCTGTACAGTAACCTATTTATTTATTTATATATGCACCTTATTGCTTTTTTATCCTGCACTACCATGAGCTAATGTAACAAAATTTCGTTCTTATCTGTACTGTAAAGTTAAAATTTGAATGACAATAAAAAGGAAGTCTAAGTCTAAGTCTAGTCTAAGTCTAGTCTGAGTCTAGTCTAATTTGTATGTATTAGGAAAATGATATCGAATGGAAAAATATGTTCTACTGTCAAACCATCATAAAATATTAAGTCTTGTGTCCAGGTTAGGGATGTTTACCTACTTCAGTACTTTTATAGGCACCGACTAAATTAGTTGGGTATAAATGCACGTAAAATCAAACGATGCCATATTTTAATACCTCTGTTGCTCATGCACACTAAAAAATGTTGGGTTAAAAATTAACCCAATTTTAACCCGACAGCGGGTTCAGAAAAGGACAAACCCCTCAATTGAGTTATTTTAACTCAACATTTTGGGTTAGTTTTTTCAACCCAACTTTTGCGTAGAATTATTTAACCAAAAAGTTGAGTTATGATAACTTAATGTTGGGTTATTCCCAACCAAACTATTGGGTTGAATTATTTAACACAAAAGCTGAGTTATGCTATCTCAATGTTGGTTGATTCATAACCCAACTATTGGGTTGAATTTATTTAACACAAAAGCTGAGTTATGCTCACTACAATGTTGGTTGATTCATAACCCAACTATTGGGTTGAATTTATTTAACACAAAAGTTGAGTTATGCTAACTCAATGTTGGTTGATTCATAACCCAACTATTGGGTTGAATTTATTTAACACAAAAGCTGAGTTATGCTCACTACAATGTTGGGTTATTCCAAACCCAACAATTGGGTTGCGCAATTTAGCGCTCCTTGACCCAATAGTTGGTTAAAAATTATACATGTTACTGCTGGTTTGTCTTACTCCTTCCCAACTACTGATCACTTATTCCATTAAAAATATACTCATAAGCAAGATATGAGTTACATTTTTTTTTTTTTTACAAGAATTGCCCTGTATGGTCATAGTAGTTCATGCTCAAATATGTTCATGTACATAAGATGTGTGATTGTAAATAATGTTAATGAGATTAATCCTTCATCAAATTCCCTTCAAGATGAAAGAACATTTTTAATTAAAAAAAGCCTTTTACTCAAAAATGTGTTATTTATTGAAAAACAACCCAAAACTAGTCCATAGTTTTGAAAACCCAGAAATTGATTTAAAATAATACCCTTACAACCCCAAAAATGGATTGCTCTTCATAAAATTAACTCCAAAATTTAACCCAACACTTGCAACTCATGAATTGGGTTAGCAAAATAACCCAGCATTTTTTAGTGTGTGACGTCACACTTGGAGAAATAATTTTTCCGTGGTCCCCTTTATTTAGAAAAGCATCAAAGTATCGAAATACATTTTGGTACCGGTACCAAAATATTGTTATCGAAACAACCCTAGTCTACAGTGGTCCAAGTTCCTCAACAGGAGCACTCTAGTGTTTTTAGGAATTTGCTACAAAGTGTTTGTCCCCCAAGTTTTCAACTGACATCGGGGGCCGGTATGGAGTCACACCCTGGTCAGATTTGACCCCCTGGCCACCAGTTGAATAGCACTGATATACAGTCGTGGTCAAAAGTTTACATGCACTTGTAAAGAACATAATGTCGTGGCTGTCTTGAGATTCCAATCATTTCTACAACTCTTATTTTTTTACGACAGTGATTGAAGCACATACTTGTTGGTCACAAAAAACATTCATGAAGTTTGGTTCTTCAGCATTGTCCACACGTTTAAGTCAGGACTTTGGGAAGGCCATTCTAAAACCTTCATTCTAGCCTGATTTAGCCATTCCTTTACCACTTTTGACGTGTGTTTGGGGGTCATTGTCCTGTTGGAACACCCAGCTGCGCCCAAGACCCAACATCCGGGCTGATGATTCTAGGTTGTCCTGAGGAATTTGGAGGTAATCCTCCTTTTTCATCTGACATCAACCTTCTGGAGGAAAGTTCCGTGGTCAGATGAAACAAAACTTGAGCTGTTTGGCTTGAATACCCAGCAGTATGTTTGGAGGAGAAAAGGTGAGGCCTTTAATCCCAGGAACACCATTCCTACCGTCAAGCATGGTGGTTCTAGTATTATGCTCTGGGCCTGTTTTGCTGCCAATGGAACTGGTGCTTTAGAGAGAGTAAATGGGACAATGAAAAAGGAGGATTACCTCCAAATTCTTCAGGACAACCTAAAATCATCAGCCCGGAGGTTGGGTCTTGGGCGCAGTTGGGTGTTCCAACAGGAAAATTACCCCAAACACATGTCAAAAGTGGTAATGGAATGGCTAAATCAGGCTAGAATGAAGGTTTTAGAATGGCTTTCTCAAAGTCCTGACTTAAACGTGTGGACAATGCTGAAGAAACAGGTCCATGTCAGAAAAACAACAAATTTAGCTGCACTGCACCAATTTAGTCAAGAGGAGTGGTCAAAAATTCAAGCAGAAGCTTGTGGATGGCTACCAAAAGCGCCTTATTGCAGTGAAACTTGCCATGGGACATGTAAGCAAATATTAACATTGCTGTATGTATACTTTTGACCCAGCACATTTGCTCACATTTTCAGTAGACCCATAATAAATTCATAAAAGAAGCAAACTTCATGAATGTTTTTTGTGACCAACAAGTATGTGCTCCAATCACTCTATCACAAAAAAATAAGATTTGTAGAAATGATTGGAAACTCAAGACAGCCATGACATTATGTTCTTTACAAGTGTATGTAAACTTTTGGCCATGACTATATGTCACGAAAAGACAAAAACACACATGCTAATGTTTGCTGCAGTATTTTTGACCACAGTCTTCAATTATTGCACTGCTTCCTCTTGGTTAAAATTGGTCTTAATCTTACTGGGGACCTTCATTCTTCTCTGTCAAAATGGTGTGCGCCTTTGGAGGCATATTTTTAGAGGTCCCACTATGTTACGGTGATTGTGATAATAATGTGTGCATGCATTACGTTCCTCTGTTGTCCTGTGTGACTCTCCACAATAGCACAGTGTCCTTCAAGCATATTGCGGTCCAGGATACAAGCAGAGGAGGGACCGTGCAGTTTATACAGCACGGATCACTGATGGACATCTCAGCCCTGGGGGAGGAGGCACAGTAGTGGTAGATCTTAAACAAAAGATAGAAGAGGAGATAGCGGAAGGAGGCCAGTAAGACCCTTGGTCCTCCTCTGTGTCCCACCTCCGCACTTGATTGTTTTAGCAGCTGCAGCCAAAACATGCGATCCTTCCTCCCCGCCGTCTTCTGCCTCCTCCTTTCATTCATACTGTAAATCCTTCTCTTGCTGTCAGTCATTACGCTCCATAAGTCTGCTGAAGCGGAAGAAAAGAACAGCTAGCAAATGCTGTCCACTTCCTTCCGTCCAGTCCCACGGCTTGAGTTTCATGCTGACTCGGTGAGTGAGTGTGTGTGCGTGTGCGTGTGTGTGTGTGTGTGTGTGTGTGTGTGTGTGTGTGTGTGTGTGTGTGTGTGTGTGTGTGTGTGTGTGTGTGTGTGTGTGTGTGTGTGTGTGTGTGTGTGTGTGTGTGTGTGTGTGTGTGTGTGTGTGTGTGTGTGTGTGTGTGTGTGTGTGTGTGTGTGTGGAGGCATTACGCTACCTTAAAGGGAAACATTATCACCAGACCTATGTAAGCGTCAATATATACCTTGATGTTGCAGAAAAAAGACCATATATTTTTTTAACCGATTTCCGATCTCTAAATGGGTGAATTTTGGCGAATTAAACGCCTTTCTATTATTCGCTCTCGGAGCGATGACGTCACAACGTGACGTCACATCGGGAAGCAATCCGCCATTTTCTCAAACACCGAGTCAAATCAGCTCTGTTATTTTCCGTTTTTTCGACTGTTTTCCATACCTTGGAGACATCATGCCTCGTCGGTGTGTTGTCGGAGGGTGTAACAACACGAACAGGGACGGATTCAAGTTGCACCAGTGGCCCAAAGATGCGAAAGTGGCAAGAAATTGGACGTTTGTTCCGCACACTTTACCGACGAAAGCTATGCTACGACAGAGATGACAAGAATGTGTGGATATCCTGCGACACTCAAAGCAGATGCATTTCCAACGATAAAGTCAAAGAAATCTGCCGCCAGACCCCCATTGAATCTGCCGGAGTGTGTGAGCAATTCAGGGACAAAGGACCTCGGTAGCACGGCAAGCAATGGCGGCAGTTTGTTCCCACAGACGAACGAGCTAAACCCCCTGGATGTCTTGGCTCACATCGTCCCTTATGCCACCGAAGATGATCAAGAGAAGAATATCGTCCCTAGCTTCCCTGGCCTGCTGACATCAACTCCAAAACTGGACAGATCAGCTTTCAGGAAAAGAGCGCGGATGAGGGTATGTCTACAGAATATATTAATTGATGAAAATTGGGCTGTCTGCACTCTCAAAGTGCATGTTTTTGCCAAATGTATTTCATATGCTGTAAACCTAGTTCATAGTTGTTAGTTTCCTTTAATGCCAAACAAACACATACCAATCATTGGTTAGAAGGCGATCGCCGAATTCGTCCTCGCTTTCTCCCATGTCGCTGGCTGTCGTGTCGGTTTCGCTTGCATACGGTTCAAACCGATATGGCTCAATAGCTTCAGTTTCTTCTTCAATTTCGTTTTCGCTACTTGCCTCCACACTACAACCATCCGTTTCAATACATTCGTAATCTGTTGAATCGCTTAAGCCGCTGAAATCCGAGTCTGAATCCGAGCTAATGTCGCTATAGCTTGCTGTTCTATGCGCCATGTTTGTTTGTGTTGGCATCACTATGTGACGTCACAGGAAAATGGACGGGTGTATATAACGATGGTTAAAATCAGGCACTTTGAAGCTTTTTTTAGGGATATTGCGTGATGGGTAAAATTTTGAAAAAAACTTCGCAAAATAAAATAAGCCACTGGAAACTGATTTTTAATGGTTTTAACCATTCTGAAATTGTGATAATGTTCCCCATTAAACCTTTTTTTTTATTGGGTTTTATGGGCGGAATAGAGGACCTCCCATTGGCTGCGCTGTAAGCGTGCTTTTATTTAGTTACAATGCATTAATAGAAATACATCCGTCATGTCTTTCGTGATTGTGAACGATAGGCAAAATTCCCCCCAAAAGTGCAGTACCCCTTAAAGAGGGGCACATCTTTAAATTTGAGAAATTCATTGTTTTGCTGAATGAGTGGAGAGTTGGCCTAGTGCAGGTTTTTAAATAGCTGAATGGTTATTGACTTCCTCATGGCTGCCAGCTTACACTTGGACACACACACACACACACACACGCACACGCACCCACACACACACACACACACACACACACACACACACACACAGGTTCTTGTATTTGTTACCTTCTTGAGACCTCTGTAGGACCACTCTTTCTAGATATATAAAGATTTGTATTTACAACATTAATAATATATACATACTATGCAAATATAAAAAAGGTAAGCTTTTAGTTCATTATTATTTATTGAATTTTTTGTTTGTAATTGGTTTTTAATCTTCATTATTTACTTCAAGTTATTACAGTATGTCTTTATATATATATTTATTTATTTGTATTTATTCATTTTGGGCAAAGGGGGCACATTTAAATTTCTTACACTCACTTGTTATTACATATGTTGGCCAGAGGGGGAGCACTTAATTTTTTTAGGCACACTTGTTATTTCATATGTTGACCAGAGGGGGAGCACTTGTAAAAGCGACACACAGTCAATTTGAAAAATCCCTCCTTTTTGGGACCACCCTCATTTTGATAGATGTCACCAGCAGGGGTGCAAATGACACATTGTCTATTAGATGCAATGTTTTTGGGACCATGATTTATGTCATCACTTGTTCACACCTCATATGGAAGATACTTTTCCTTCTTCATGTCTCAAGAAGGGTAGAAACACACACACACACACACACACACACACACACACACACACACACACACACACACACACAAACACACACACACACACACACACACACACACACACACACACACACACACTCTCTTTTGTATTTGTTACCTTCTTGAGACCTCTGAAAAATGCCTACCTCTTTAGGACCACCCTTTCTAGATATATAAAGATTTGTATTTACAACATTAATAATATATACATACTATGCAAATATAAAAACGGTAAACTTTTAGTTAATTTTTTTAATTTTTTTAATTTTTTGTTTGTAATTTGTTTTTAATCTTCATTATTTACTTCAAGTTATTACAGTATGTCTCTATATACATATTTATTTATTTGTATTGATTCATTTTGGCCAAAGTGGGCGCATTTTAATATCTTACACACACTTGTTATTACATATGTTGGCCAGAGGGGGAACCCTTCAAATTTTTACACACACTTGTTATTTCATATGTTGACCAGAGGGGGAGCACTTTTAAAAGCGACACACTGTCAATTGGAAAAATCCCTCCTTTTTGGGACCACCCTCATTTTGATAGATGTCACCAGCAGGGGTGCAAATGAGACATTGTCTATTAGATGCAATGTTAATGGACCCACGATTTATGTCATCACTTGTTCACACCTCCTCATATGGAAGGTACTTTTCCTTGTTGATGTCTCAAGAAGGGTAGAAATACAAGGACACACACACACACAGACTGAAAGGATGGATGGATGCATGAATGTAATGTAGATAGAAGCTTAAAGTGGATTGATTCATTTATCGCCGCTTCCATGTAAAGCCTCCTTTACGTGAGACTGATAAGTAGTGATAGCTAAATTAATACACAATAAAACATTCAAGCCACAGATAAGGACCTTTGCCAAGCTCTCTTGGGTCAGTTGTTAGGGTTTGTCCATTATTTTCAAGGTGGGTGGGACTACATTGTAATCAACTCTTTAAGGATACATTTACACTGCTGATCTTTATCAGACTCTAGTATAAACTTACACAGAACCAACTGAGTATGTTTCCATGCACTAAATTAGTCTGATTTCTCATAGTTTTTTGGGGGGATTTTCACAATTACATGTGAAGTCCCACTGTCCATGGGTCATACGTCGTGTGCCTCCCGTACACTAGGGGGCGCTTATTTCCTTGCAGCACTGAATAATGTGTTGCTTTTCCAGTTGATTTATAACGTCACACCAAAACAAGGCGTCTGCGGCTCCTTACAAGTCAACAGCTGAGCTCGTGTTGTACCTGATGCCCACTGTAATGTTGACACATATTACAAATGTTACATCTCTAATGGCTATGATGATGTTAAATAGTAGACAGCATCAAGAACCCATCTTAGATTGTGCTACGAACATGACTACTACCAAGAATGTCTCGGAACAGATGCACGTTCGAAGCAAAGAGACTGGTGGGAGAGAGTTGTTATGAAGGAATTTTCAGACAGACAATCATGGGAATCAAACTTTCGAATGTCTTGGAGTTCATTCATAAGATTCTGTGGATTGACGGAAGGAGTTTTAAGTCAGAAGGAAAAGACCGTTTGTGCCACGGCTGATACAGTTTCAGATGAGGGTTGCTATGGTTCTGGACAAGCTTGCCAGTTGTATGGAATACAGAGTTATTGCTAATCAGTTTGGAGTGCAAAAAATGCAGCATGAAGAGGTTTGTGTACGCTTTATTGTGTACCATTAATTCTTTCATCTCTTTCGTATTTCGTTCAGGAGTTCCTTAGTTTACCTTTTTAAATAAATCTGTTTATTATTTTTTTTCCATCGATGCACTTCAAAATGTTTAATTCTTTCAATTTGTGAAGCACAGTTTCCTCTTTATTCCAATTGTTGCCTTTGTATTTATTGAATGGTATCTGCTTCTGGGTTATATTCCACGCATTGAGACTGGCGCATGCCCAATACGAAGAGTCCCAACCTGCAGCACACACCCACTTGAGCGATTTGGTTTCCAATGGCGTAGGCGTAATCTACTGGTGTGAGTCCTATTTTTCAAAAGCCAAACATGATCAGATGCATCTTTAAAGCCGAACTATTTGAGAAATCAGACTATTTTAGTGCGTGTGAAAGTACCGTATTTTTCAGACTATAAGTCGACTTATACTCAGGAGCGACTTATGTGTGAAATTATTAACACATTACCATAAAATATCAAATAATATTATTTACCTCATTCACGTAAGAGACTAGACGTATAAGATTTCATGGGATTTAGGGATTATGAGTGACAGATTGTTTGGTAAACGTATAGCATGTTCTATATGTTATAGTTATTTGAATGACTCTTACCATAATATGTTACGTTAACATACCAGGCACGTTCTCAGTTGGTTATTTATGCCTCATATAACGTACACTTATTCAGCCTGTTGTTCACTATTCTTTATTTATTTTAAATTGCCTTTCAAATGTCTATTCTTGGTGTTGGCTTTTATCAAATACATTTCCCCCAAAAATGCGACTTATACTCCATCCATCCATCCATCCATTTTCTACCGCTTATTCCCTTTGGGGTCGCGGGGGGCGCTGGAGCCTATCTCAGCTACAATCGGGCGGAAGGCGGTGTACACCCTGGACAAGTCGCCACCTCATCGCAGGGCCAACACAGATAGACAGACAACATTCACACTCACATCCACACACTAGGGCCAATTTAGTGTTGCCAATCAACTTATCCCCAGGTGCATGTCTTTGGAGGTGGGAGGAAGCCGGAGTACCCGGAGGGAACCCACGCAGTCACGGGGAGAACATGCAAACTCCATACAGAAAGATCCCGAGCCCGGGATTGAACCCAAGACTACTCAGGACCTTCGTATTGTGAGGCAGATGCACTAACCCCTCTGCCACCCAGTGCGACTTATATATGTTTTTTTCCTTCTTTATTATGCATTTTCGGCAGGTGCGACTTATACTCCGGTGCGACTTATACTCCGAAAAATACGGTAGTCAGTATGTGTGTAAACAAAGGAAGTTATCTGTCGAAATGAGCTACCTCTTGAAGTTAAAGAGTTGACTTGCGCTACAACGAAGTGATTATTTAATTATATATTTTATTTGTTATCTAAAATCGGCATTTCGAAAGTGAAGGTATCACGGTATTATGCGGCAGCAGCGTAAATCGAGAGACATCGCTGTTAACGTGGACCCCGACTTAAACAAGTTGAAGAACTTATTCGGGGGTTACCATTTAGTGGTCAATTGTGCGGAATATGTACTGTACTGTGCAATCTACTAATAAAAGTTTCAATCAATCAATCAATCAATCAAAGCTTTTCCCGACGATGTGGCTCATTTCGACAAAACACTGGATTCTGTAAATGAGGAAGTAGCTACTTCACGAGAAAAAAAGGATGCCACAGATCAGCGTGTTAGTGGGTTTGTCCCGTGGAGGAAGATGATAGAAAACAACTGCAGGAGGAGGAGGAAGAGAATTGCAAAAAAGAAAAGTAATTGTGCTGTGCACACCAATGATGTAGCGTGCCCAAAGATAGTGTAAAAGTCACAATCAGGTCGCAATTCCGTTTAGACTGCAGTCAAATTTGAAACGATCAGATCCTAATGTGGCACGGATCTGATGCAAAAAAGATCAGATTTGAAGCACTTTGAAGCGTTGAGGCTTTTGAAAAATATCTGACCTGTGTCACTTGTGGGCAAAAACGCATCAGATTTGGTGTACAGTGTAAACGAGGCCCTCAGACTACAAAGACCAGATTTTTGTGTGAGGACTGTTTCTCATTAGAAACAATTCTAATGAAAGTTTAAAGGGGAACATTATCACAATTTCAGAAGGGTTAAAACCAGTAAAAATCAGTTCCCAGTGGCTTATTTTATTTTGCGAAGTTTTTTTCAAAATTTTACCCATCACGCAATATCCCTAAAAAAAGCTTCAAAGTGCCTGATTTTAACCATCGTTATATACACCCATCCATTTTCCTGTGACGTCACACAGTGATGCCAATACAAACAAACATGGCGGAAATAACAGCAAGGTATAGCGACATTAGCTCGGATTCAGACTCGGATTTCAGCGGCTTAACACTGTCTGATAAGATAATTACTAACAACTATGAACTAGGTTTACAGCATATGAAATACATTTGGCAACAACATGCACTTTGAGAGTGCAGACAGCCCATTTCAGGCGCGCTAAGAACATATATTTTTCCACGATTTCAGCACTCAGGTTAACCATACCTAAATAGACACAAAATACTGCATTACACAAGACTACCCGAATGTACTCGAATGATTGAAAAAAATAAATGTTTTTAAGCTAAATTATTGGTAAACACAGTTTATGTATAATAATTTACGTAAAACCGCGAGTAATGAATAAAGTTTTCATCAATTAATATATTCTGTAGACATACCCTCATCCGCTCTCTTTTCCTGAAAGCTGATCTGTCCAGTTTTGGAGTTGATGTCAGCAGGCCAGGGAAGCTAGGGTCGATATTCTTCTCTTGATCATCTTCGGTGGCATAAGGGACGGTGTGAGCCAAGACATCCAGGGGGTTTAGCTCGCTCGTCTGCGGGAACAAACTGCCGCCATTGCTTGCCGTGCTACCAAGGTCCTTTGTCCCTGAATAGCTCACACATTCCGGCAGATTCAATGGGGGTCTGGCGGCAGATTTCTGTCGTAGCATAGCTTTCGTTGGTAAAGTGTGCGGAACAAACGACTGACCATTTTGTCGGCTTTCCCCACACCCTCGTATTTTGAACAAATTTCGTCCAATTTCTTGCCACTTTCGCATCTTTGGGCCACTGGTGCAACTTGAATCCGTCCCTGTTCGTGTTGTTACACCCTCCGACAACACACCGATGAAAGTGAGAAAATGGCGGATTGCTTCCCGATGTGACGTCACAACGTGACGTCATCTCTCCGAGAGCGAATAATAGAAAGGCGTTTAATTAGCCAAAATTCACCCATTTAGAGTTCAGAAATCGGTTAAAAAAATATATGGTCTTTTTTCTGCAACATTAAGGTATATATTGACGCTTACATAGGTCTGGTGATAATGTTCCCCTTTAAGATGACTATAACACTAAAAGTTGTTGAAATTGTTCCGATGCAATCGGAACAAAAACTGCATCTGATTGTAACTCACCTAGACACCCCTAGCATAAACATGTTTTTTCTTTGACTATAAAGGAAAGTTAACAAATTCATCCAAATTATATTGTCCTGCAAAATGTATTATCGGCCAAGGCCTATAGTACACAATAAATAAATAAAATGGATTGAGTACGAATTAACAATCCAGATTATTTCAGAGGATATATTGCAAAAGTCTGCTTGTGTCTTGTTGAGCATGTGTGAGCGCGAATCTTTGTGTTGAGTGAACTTCAATGAGCTCTAACTTTAAAAAGCCTTCACCACGTGTGGAATGTTTGCCATCTCTGTGTGTGTGTGTGTGTGTGTGTGTGTGTGTGTGTGTGTGTGTGTGTGTGTGTGTGTGTGTGTGTGTGTCGCCCAGCCTGCCCACTTCCTCCTTCCCATCCTTTTATGTTGATGCTTCACAGAAACAAATAATGAAAGCATCATGTGTGCTGTAGCACGTGTTACTATCACTGACTCGAGGCAGTAAAGTGTGTTTTTTTTTTTTTTTGGTTCCATTGTGGTCATCTATGGATGTTTGGTCATACGTGTGGCGCGGGTTTGTAGGGATCCTCATGACCTAGCAAAAACCACAGCGAGTGAGATAAATGGTCAGCGCCTGACTTCAAGTGCACGAACAGATCATTGCCGACAATCTCATTGCTTGTCACCAAACTTGAGCTGGGGAGTCTCACAGTCGTGCCAGATGCGGGCGATTTCTTCCTTTGATCGTGTCGTCACGCAGTTTCCTCCTAATTGACACTCCCATTTTGGTCTTATTAAAGAGCAATAGCGGAACAATAACAGGAAGTGAAGGAGGGAAGAGATGCCATGCAGAGAAGAGTCAAAGAAAACAGTGAATTAGAGCCCGTATGTGATTTAAACTTCAAATTTTTAAATAGACTAACGTCTTTATTTACTATCAATCAATCAATCAATGTTTACTTATATAGCCCTAAATCATGAGTGTCTCAAAGATGTGCACAAGCCACAACGACATCCTCGGCTCAGATCCCACATCAGGGCAAGGAAAAACTCAATGGGACAATGAGAAACCTTGGAGGGGACCGCAGATGTGGGGACCCAGCGCTTCATCCGTGGCCACCGAACCTGTGCCCCCCCCCCCCCTCCACGAAGGAGAGGGGGGCAGAGCAGAAAAAAAACGGCAGATCAACTGGTCTAAAAGGGGGGTCTATTTAAAGGCTAGAGTATACAAATGAGTTTTAAGATGGGACTTAAATGTTTCTACTTAAACTAGGGTTTTTGTGCAACTTACAATTTGATTATGATTCCTAGGCTAAAATTTGATTACCGTATTTTTCGGAGCATAAGTCGCACCGGAGTATAAGTCGCACCTGCCGAAAATGCATAATAAAGAAGGAAAAAAACATATATAAATCGCACTGGAGCTCGGCCAAACTATGAAAAAAACTGCGACTTATAGTCCGAAAAATACGGTATTAATGCATCTTTAATTATTATTCTGTATATTGCTATATTGTACATTGTTAATATATTGTACATTATTATATAGCATTAATGTATTTATTGATGATATGTATAAAAAGGTATTTTGAGGTCAATTACTTTGTTGGCATTAAAATTTGCAACAACCTTTACGGTAGTTTGATTGACTCCACTGTCAGAGCTGCTGGAGTGATTGGCCTGTGTTGAAGTGCAGGAACCGCCCGTAAAGTTTGATTTTACATGAATCGGTGCCCAGTAGGACCGGCAAAATCTGGTCGTGCCAAAAGACGGATTTGGTACCCGTCCCGAGCTGTAATCTCTTCTTTCACTATTTCACATTCAAGCTTGCCTAGCGGCACAGTTAACATATTCTCTTTTCCTTCTTGCTCTTCCTTGTGTGTCCTCACTAGATTTGCATTTTAGAATCGTCTCTATTACTTTTTTAAACTTACGTTAATAATGATTTTAAAATATGTCCATCGATTCAGCATGGGAGAATTGATAATTTTTCCCACTTCCACTGATCTCACACTTTTGCAATAAACTTTGTGAGGCCAGTTTCATATTCAGTATTTTTTATGTAAAAATGACAATCTGCACTTTTGTTTGGAATGAACATTTTTAGTGACTAATGCACTGATGTTAATGACAAATGATGGGTAGTATCCCGTGCGTAGATCACAGGTCGGCTTTATTTGGATCCCCTTCACATTTTTAACAGCACTTGAGGTCTCAACATCTCACAGGATCTATGATGAAGTTATTCCTTTTTATTGTCATCCATTTAACGCCATTAAAAAGCTCTCCACAGAGAGCTGGTGGTAGTCGTGTACGTTACTTGGCGGAGCAAAGGTGTTGTTACAAAAACTGCCTCTTGAAAGATTACAACAAATGGATAACGTTGAAAAAGGAACTAATGCATGAAAGGCAACAGTATGCAGCACTCATGCAGCCCTCGACCATGATGTACCACCACCATACTGAACAGAATTATCTTGGTGCTTGTGTTTCCGGATACTTAAACAATAAAAGCTGTCATTTTCAATGAGGAGTAACATCCCTTGAGGAGATACAGTACTTGCTAAAATATGAGTTTTGTGAAATGCTGTATGTCAGGCCTGGGCAATTATTACGACTCGGGGGGGGGGACACTAATACAAAACCTCACAATAATGTCTGATCAAATGCTAAAAATGTTATGACAGACCGCCTTAAAAACTGAATGGATTTTTTTTTTTTTTTACTGAATGAGACACCCAAAATGTGCATGAAAATAAAGAATGTGGGATTTACAATATTAACTATGAACGATAAAACACTGAATATTGACAACATATGAACATCAGACTTCCTCTCGATCGACATATTTTACAATCAAGCGAAACGCAACAAAAATGCAACAAACACAGTGAAATATGAACGCGAAGGGTACAATCTGATACATCTGATATATCACTAAGCTTTAGAACTTTGTTGTAAAAAAATCTCCTTCCGCCTCTATCCCTGACACCCGCATTTCAGGCTGGCCGCTCTGGAAACACTCTGTGGAAACGCTCCCCACCCACACTGCTTGGTGCGTCGTCTGAACAGCTGTGACTTACATTACCATAGTAACTAATTAGATTACCATAGTAACTAGTATATCATGCAAAAGTGCAGATTCCAACCATTGAAATACTTAGTATAGTTGAAGACTTACGGTCATTAGAAAACATCACTGCACATCAAAATGGCAGCTACAGTTTCCATCTTAAAGATCTAAAAAAAAATGTGGGAATGTCCAGCAGGCCAGATTGAAAAGCTTAACGGGCCGCATGACCCTAATTTGCCCAGGTCTGCTGTATGTCCATTGTACCAGAAAAGGTTGATGATGTCAATATTCTTCCTTCTTCTGCAGCCTCTCCTCGGCGGGTTGACATGGCCCAGTGATGAACGGAGCGGGTGTGCCCGGTAGCCCGGAGCTCTCCTCCTCATGCCCACTGCCTGACTGGCGAGAATTCTGCCAACTTCACGCTCGAGCATCGGCCGTCGACTTTGCCGACAAGTTCCAGCGCTTCCTGTCGGAGAATCCTTGCTACGACTCACCTGGTGCTGACACCAGCTTCTCGCAACACTTTGCCAAACATTTCCTCGAGTGCTTCTCAGCGGCTCTGACCCAAGCCCGGGAGAACCAGACGTCCTCGCCGGGGGAAGACGGATTGAACATAGCGCCCAAGTACAGTATTGTTCCTTTTCTAGGGATACAAGGCTGCCCCTTGTCTTACAGTCACGACTTGTACCAGAAACGCAAGGACGCTGGGGCTTCCAGCGAATCTCTGGACAGCATGGACAGTGGCGGGGGCCGGATGGAAGGTGGAGGCAGTGCCCCGCCCTGCACCCGGGGTCCTCAACACACCCACAAGGTGTCTGCTTTGGGTCAATCCAGAAGTTCTGAAGATGTGTCTGTGAGCCACCCCAAAGCTCGCTTCAAGAAGGGCTTCTCCTTGAGGAACATGAGCCTGTGTGTGGTCGACGGGGTGAAGGAGATGTGGCATCGTCGTGCTTCCCCAGAACCGGACGGTCCATCTGCAGCTAGAAAGCCTAACGGGAGTGGCGGCGGCGGAGCAGGAGGTGAGGCAGCAGGAGGAGATAGGTGGTCCCAAAAGCTGCGACTACCCAGAGGCCCCCAGGGCCACAAGACGGAGATGCTGGAGATACAGAGGGAAGGAGCGCTGAAGTACATGGTCGCCGATGACACGAACTGCATGGGCGCTGCACAGTGGCAGAAGTGCCGCCTGCTGCTGAGGAAGACCAAGAAAGACGAAGGAGCTGAGAGATTCCTGCTGGAGTTCTACGTACCACCAAAGGTACACAGTCACTAACACAAGTCACTCGCCAAATCACATGTGCTTATCCTTTGCCATATCACAGCAGCCACAATTGAAAGTACTCTCAGAAAGTATCCAAAGTTTGCCATGACAAAGTTAATAATGATTTCTGCGACTTGGCTAAGCGGGTAGAGCAGCCATCCAGAAACACGAGGGTTACTGGTACTAGTCCATCATCCGCCATGCTGTTGTGTCCTTTGCTTCCAGTGCCACCCACACTGGTTTAAATGTAGCTTACCAACTTCAAGCTTGAGTGTATGGGTTTCTGTCAGAAAGCGGCTTGAAGGTGATCTGTAAAGCATCATCTATGCAACATTTTGACCAAAGAACCACCATTACATGTTATGTAGACCAGTGTATTTCAAACTTTTTTGAGCCATGGCACATTTTTTGCGTTGAAAAAATCCGGAGGCACACCACCAGCAGACATCATTAAAAAAAGAAACTCAGTTGACAGTAAAAAGTCGTTATTGCAATTGTTGGATATGACTTTTTAGCATAACCAAGCACGCATCACTATAGCTCTTGTCTCAAAGTAGGTGTACTGTCACCACATGTCACATCAAACCCTGACTTATTTGGACTTTTTTGTTGTTTTCCTGTGTGTAGTGTTTGACTTCTTGTCTTGCACTCCTATTTTGGTGGCTTTTTCTCTTTTTTTGGTATGTTCCTGTAGCAGTTTCATGTCTTCCTTTGAGCGATATTTCCCGCATTTACTTTGTTTTAGCAATCAATAATATTTCAGTTGTTTTTATCCTTCTTTGTGGGGACATCTTTGATTGTCATGTCATGTTGGGATGTACATCGTGGACGCCGTCTCTGCTCCACAGAAAGTCTTTGCTGTCGTCCAGCATTCTCTTTTTGTTGACTTTGTAGCCAGTTCAGTTTTAGTTTCATTCTGAATAGCTTTCCCTAAGCTTCAATGCCTTTTCTTAGCGGCACTCATCTTTTGTTTATTTTTGGTTTAAGCATTAGACACCTTTTTTAACCTGCACACTGTCTCCCGCTGTTTCCGACATCTACAAAGCAATTAGCTACCAGCTGCCACCTACTGATATGGAAGAGTATAACACGGTTACTCTGCCGAGCTCTAGACAGCAACGACACTCAACAACAACACATCATTTGCAATCTGTAATTACTGGTTTGCAAAAAATATTTTTAACCCGAATAGATGAAATTAGATAATCTCCCACGGCACGGCACACTAGTGTGCCGTGAGATACAGTGGTTGGAAAACACTGATGTACACCACAAGGAAGTCTTTTACGTTGAGAAAAAAATAATAACAATATGACTTCTTTTGAAAAAAAAGATCAAAAATAGACCATTCATCGGCAGTGCGCCTTATAATCCGGTGCGCCCCATAGTACGGAAAATACGGTATGCCCTGAATCTCTGAATTCATTATGTCACTTTGGGAAGGTGACTTATGAGTGACCCTATCTGAGGAGGGCTGGACAGAGATTTCAAGTAGACTTCATAAGTCTTGTATTTGTGCTAGACATAACCTTAATGCAAGCTAATACATCGTACTTATTCCACCAAGGTCCTGCTGGTTAAGATGTATGACGGAATATCAGTATTGGTGCCAACAGTCTCCAGCTAACTTAATACATATGTTTTGTTTTTGGAGTTATTGGACTGAGATGTTTAATGCTTTGTCTTTGCCAATTGGCGAGAAGATCAAACCAAATCCTGTCAGGGGACTATTTGGGGGAGCCCCTCTGTCATCTTCACTTAGCAAATCCAAAAAGAACCTAGTAGCATTTACTACTTTGTTGGCTAGAAGATTAATTGTGTTAAATTGGAAGGCTGCATGCAGCACTTCCCTGCCACCCGCTGGATTAGAGATATTCTTTATTTCCTTAAATTGGAAAAACAATAGGATGACATTGAACTTGCTGTAACTCTTATGAAGTTACAGCAAGTATGGGGTGCTTTCTTAAATTTAACCTCGATTAAAAAGTAATTGAAAGGTGGATAATTGATGAGCCTTTAGTCTGCTTTTGTGTATTTATGCACCGTTTTGGGGACTTTCAGGGGTGCATTTGTCTGTGGCTTCATGTCAATAGTTGCCTATACTTAATTGACTGATGCATGTTTGGTTTTGTTTTTTTATTTAATATATCACTTTTGTGGGTTACTTGTTTGGGGGAGAAAAAAAGGAACATTTGACATGTGTTTACTTGTATTTCTGGACTGCATATGTCAAAAATTTAATAAACAAATATTAAAACATTTATTTTTGCACGAGAGCAGGGGTGTCAAACTGGTTTTCACTGGGGGCCACATCACAGTTATGGCTGCCCTCAGAGGGCCACTTGTAACAGTGAATGATGTATACATTATAAATTGCTTCATTACACTATTATTTATTGTCATATATGTTTACGTACACTGCAGACAGGTAGATTTTAGAGTAAAGTTTAGCTGCCGAAATTTTACCATAAAACGTACCATGTTTTTTACAATGTATACTGTAAATGTAAATGAGAAAACAGTACCACTGTTTTACTGTAAATTCTATGGTCGTTGTTTTTACGGTGTATTACTGTAAATGGAAAAACAATGTTACACATTTTTTCGTCTCGTGTTTTTACGGTAAAATTCTGGCAACCAGTTTTTTACCGGAAAATAATTTTTTACATTGTACAATTTGATGGATAACTTGCTTCAAAATCATGAGTCAAGCAGATATTTAAGTACTTATTTTGATGTTTGGAATGTGTGATAATACAATATTTGTTGCAATATTAGATTAAGTTTAAAATATAAGAAATTGCATACAGTACTTTTTTTTTTTTTGTCAAAATAGAAAGTTGACTACATTTAGAAACAAATAGACGCGTGGTAATTCCAGGCCTTTGCGGGCAACATAAAATGATGTGGCGGGCCTTGAGTTTGACACACGTGCACTAGATCATTTTCCAGGGGTGTCAAACGTACGGCCGATCAAGCCCTCGAACATGTTTTATCCGGCCCACGGGATGAGTTTGCTAAGTATACAAATGTACCTGAAATTTTGGAATGGAAGGAACATGCTGTTCTAAATGTGTCCACTGGATGTCGCAGTAGCAATTCTGTGTATCTTTGTAGATGATGCTACATATGTACAAAATAAACCACATGATGTTAGTACATCAGTTGAGGAAAATGATCAAACTACATAAATAATATACTGTGATTTATCTTGATAGTTTGAAAATTAACACCAATGAGTCGACCGATGAACATTATCACATAGTTTATTCTTAAAATATAAATAACGACAAAGATAGAATACTAATAAAGGCCTACTGAAATGCGATTTTCTTATTCAAACGGGGATAGCAGGTCCATTCTATGTGTCATACTTGATCATTTCACGATATTGCCATATTTTTGCTGAAAGGATTTAGTAGAGAACATCGACGATAAAGTTTGCAACTTTTGGTCGCTGATAAAAAAGCCCTGCCTGTACCGGAAGTAGCAGAAGAGTAGCGTGACGTCACAGGTTGTGGAGCTCCTCACATCTGCACATTGTTTACAATCATGGCCACCAGCAGCGAGAGCGATTCGGACCGAGAAAGCGACGATTTCCCCATTAATTTGAGCGAGGATGAAAGATTCGTGGATGAGGAAAGTGAGAGTGAAGGACTAGAGGGCAGTGGGAGCGATTCAGATAGGGAAGATGCTGTGAGAGGCGGGTGGGACCTGATATTCAGCTGGGAATGACTAAAACAGTAAATAAACACAAGACATATATATACTCTATTAGCCACAACACAACCAGGCTTATATTTAATATGCCACAAATTAATCCCGCATAACAAACACCTCCCCCCTCCCGTCCATACAACTCGCCAATACAACTCAAACACCTGCACAACACACTCAATCCCACAGCCCAAAGTACCGTTCACCTCCCCAAAGTTCATACAGCACATATATTTCCCCAAAGTCCCAAAAGTTACATACGTGACATGCACATAGCGGCACGCACGTACGGGCAAGCGATCAAATGTTTGGAAGCCGCAGATGCATGCGTACTCACGGTACCGTGTCTGCGCATCCAACTCAAAGTCCTCCTGGTAAGAGTCTCTGTTGTCCCAGTTCTCCACAGGCCAATGGTAAAGCTTGACTGTCATCTTCCGGGAATGTAAACAATAAAACACCGGCAGTGTTTGTGTTGCTGCAGTCGGCCACAATACCGTACCATACCATACCATACCAACTTTATTTATAAAGCCCTTTAAAGACAAGCACAGTTGAAAAACAAAGGGCTGTACACCACAAAGAAATGGAGGCAAAGGACAGACTAAAAAATAACATTTAAAACAGAAATAAAAATACACATTTAAAAAGCAAATATAAATTACCCTAAGAACAGTTTGTTAGATAAAAACAGTTTAAAAGTTAAAAACAGTTCAAAAAAGTTAAAAGCTAAAAACAGTTCAAAGTCTCATGCTGGGTTAAAAGCCAGTGAATAAAAATGGGTTTTAAGAAGGGTCTTAAAAATAGCCAAAGAAGGGGCCTGTCTCACATGGAGAGGGAGATCGTTCCAGAGTTTGGGACCCGCAACAGAGAAAGCTCTGTCCCCTCTGAGCTTGCGCTTTGTTTTGGGTACCTCCAGGATCAGCTGATCAGCTGACCTGAGGGACCGGGTGGGGGCATAGAGATGGAGCAGCTCAGAGAGGTACGGTGGGGCAAGACCACGTAAGGATTTAAAAACGAGTAAGATAATTTTAAAATGGACTCTAAAAGACACAGGCAGCCAGTGGAGGGAGGCTAAAACAGGAGTAATGTGCTCTCTTTTTCTTGTGTTAGTTAAAAGTCGGGCAGCTGCATTTTGGACCAGCTGCAGACGTGAGATGGAGGATTGACTAATTCCAAAATACAAAGAGTTACAGTAATCCAGCCGAGATGTGATAAAGGCATGGATTACTGTCTCTAACTGTTGCCTTGAAAGAAGGTTTTTAACCTTGGCCAGCTGACGTAAATAAAAAAAGCTGGCTTTCACCACTGTACCAATCTGACGGTCCAATTTAAAATCACAGTCAATACGAAAGCCCAGGTTGGTGACCATGGGCTTAACGTGCAAAGCCAAAAGGCCAAAGTCAACAGGGGGGAGCTCACAGATACCACTAGGTCCAAACACTATTACTTCTGTCTTCTTTTCATTGAAATTTAAGAAGTTTAGGGCCATCCAGGCCTTGATATCATCAAGACAGGCAAGTAGTGGCTGTATTGAAGAGGCATGATTTCTCTTTAACGGAAAATACATTTGTGTGACATCGGCATAACAATGAAAAGAAATATCATGCTTTCTTAGGATTGAGCCCAGGGGAAGTCAATAAATAGAAAAGAGAAGTGGTCCCAAAACTGAGCCCTGTGGGACCCCACATGTCAAGGGAGCAACAGAGGATTCAGATCCAGCAACATTTACAGAGAAGGTCCTGTTAGTCAAATATGACTTCAGCCAACTCAAAGCAGTACCACAGATACCCACTTGATGCTGTAGGCGGCTAATTAAAATATTATGGTCCACCGTATCAAATGCTGCTGTTAGATCCAGTAAAACTAAAATCACATGATCACCTAAATCTGTTGCTCGAAGGATGTCATTAAAAACCCTAATAAAGCTGACTCGGTACTATGGAGGGGTTTAAACCCAGACTGAAAGACTTCTAAAATATCACAGTCCTCTAAAAAAGTGTTTAAGTGGGTAAAAACAATCTTCTCCAAAATCTTTGAGAGGAAAGCCAGCTTAGAAATGGGTCTAAAATGGGCTAAAACTGAACTGTACAGACCAGGTTTCTTTAAAAGCGGTTGAACCACGGCGTGTTTAAAACTGGTAGGAACTACACTAGAAAACAGACTGCTATTTAAAATGTTAAGAACAGGCTGCCCTATGCAAGAAAACACTTCTTTAAAAAAGGTAGGAGGGACATCAATACACCGCTTCCCACCTACAGCTTTCTTCTTTGCTGTCTCCATTGTTCATTGAACAAATTGCAAAAGATTCACCAACACAGATGTCCAGAATACTGTGGAATTTTGCGATGAAAACAGACGACTTAATAGCTGGCCACCATGCTGTCCCAAAATGTCCTCCACAATCCGTGACGTCACGCGCTGACGTCATCATACCGAGACGTTTTTAGCAGGATATTTCGCGCGAAATTTAAAATTGCACTTTAGTAAGCTAACCCGGCCGTATTGGCATGTGTTGCAATGTTAAGATTTCATCATTGATATATAAACTATCAGACTGAGTGGTCGGTAGTAGTGGGTTTCAGTAGTCTTTAACTGCAACATGTAAGTGTAAAAAAAAAAAAAAACAATATTATGATTTGTACATTTTCAGAATGTGCTTGTTCTATTTTTAAACAAAGATCTGAAGTTGTCTTTATTTTTAAATTATCGTGCCGTGATTTTACCAGTCCGGCCCGCTTGGGAGTAGATTTTTTTGCATCTGGCCCCCCATCTATAATGAGTTTGACACCCCTGATCTAGACCACAAGGAAGTGTGTTAAATGTAGATTACACATCACAGGTGCGCTTTAAAAAAAACAACCTTTTGAACTTCACATTCGCTAGTTCTGCAAGTAAAATGAGGAAGCAACTCAAAATGATTCCACTGATGATTAGCCATCAGTGATAAAACATGTTCAATATAAATATAAAAAAACCCTGATCTTGTTACGTCTTTTCCCACGCGCACACACATGTTGCTGCCCATGACCCTAAGAAGGCGGCGTACAGCTGAGTGTGTGTAAATCGGTCTTTGATGGTGGCGGGTGGGAACGTGGGGGGTCAGGAGCACAGGTGGGTCTGTGAAGGACTAGGATTAGGGCGTGGGAAGGATGTTTGAGGTCTGAAGGTGGACATGGGGAAGTTGTACCTCTGACCTCGGGGTTTCTAAATGAACCAGTTCCTCATTTTGGAACAAGTGTAAAAATAGCGGTGTGAGTCACAAAAGGAAAATGAAATGTCCTAACTGTTCCTCAGCAGTTGCACATGTTGCACAGGTCCATTATTCTCTCTCTACATGAGAAAAGTAGGCAGAGAGAAATTAGGTACCTTTAGAGCAGAAGTTATCACCGCCGCCCTGTTCTTACAAATCATAACAGTGCAGACTCAGCAGTGATTAAACTGACCACTACAGTCTCCTTCCTGACTCCATCAGTCTGCTGCATGATGACACAGCAGATGCCCACTGGTGTCCACCCACTCTGTGCTTTTGAAAGGGGAAATGGTAACTTCGCCAAGATTGCATAAAACATAAAAGTCTTTGACCCGTATAGCAATTTCAGAATAACTATGTTTACAATGAATTCAATTAACCTGTTAAAGACACCTAAAAGTTTTAAAACAAAACCCTTTTTTATACAGGATAATTATAGTTTAAATCAATGCAAAATGCATGTAAATGACGAATGAAATGGCTAAATGATCATTTAACATCACTTTTACCTTTAGTCTAGATTCTTCTTCTTCTCGCATAGGAGAGTTTTAACTTGCACTTACAGATGTAGCGACCAACTGTAGTTACTGACAGTGGGTTTTTGAAGTGTTCCTGATCCCATGTGGTGATATCCTTTACACACTGATGTCGTTTGTTGATGCAGTACAGCCTGAGGGATCGAATGTCACGGGCTTAGCTGCTTACGTGCAGTGATTTCTCCAGATTCTCTGAACCCTTTGATGATATTACGGACGGTAGATGGTGAAATCCCTAAATTCCTTGCAATAGTTGGTTGAGAAAGGTTTTTCTTAAACTGTTCAACAATTTGCTCACGCATTTGTTGACAAAGTGGTGACCTTCGCCCCATCCTTGTTTGTGAATGACTGAGCATTTCATGGAATCTACTTTTATACCCAATCATGGCACCCACCTGTTCCCAACTTGCCTGTTCACCTGTGGGATGTTCCAAATAAGTGTTTGATGAGCATTCCTCAACTTTATCAGTATTTATTGCCACCTTTCCCAATTTCTTTGTCACATGTTGCTGGCATCAAATTCTAAAGTTAATGATTATTTGCAAAAAAAAAAAATGTTTATCAGTTTGAACATCAAATATGTTGTCTTTGTAGCATATTCAACTGAATATGGGTTGAAAATGATTTGCAAATCATTGTATTCTGTTTATATTTACATCTAACACAATTTCCCAACTCATATGGAAACGGGGTTTGTAACATAATAGTGTGAGAGTCCAGTCCATAGTGGATCTAACATAATAGTGTGAGTCCAGTCCATTATAGATCTAACATGATACTGTGAGAGTCCAGTCCATAGTGGATCTAACATAATAGTGTGAGAGTCCAGTCCATAGTGGATCTAACATAATAGTGTGAGAGTTTGGTCCATAGTGGATCGAACATAATAGTGTGAGAGTCCAGTCCATAGTAGATCTAACATAAAAGTGTGAGAGTCCAGTCCATAGTGGATCTAACATAATAGTGCGAGAGTCCAGTCCATAGTGGATCTAACATAATAGTGTGAGAGTCTAGTCCATAGTGGATCTAACATAATAGTGTGAGAGTCCAGTCCATAGTGGATCTAACATAGTAGTGTGAGAGTCCAGTCCATAGTGGATCTAACATAATAGTGTGAGAGTCCAGTCCATAGTAGATCTAACATGATATTGTGAGAGTCCAGTCCTTAGTGGATCTAACATAATAGTGTGAGAGTCTAGTCCATAGTGGATCTAACATTATAGTGTGAGTCCAGTCCATAGTGGATCTAACATAATAGTGTGAGAGTCCAGTCCATAGTGCCCATCCATCCATCCATTTTCTACCGCTTATTCCCTTCGGGGTCGCGGGGGGCGCTGGAGGCTATCTCAGCTACAATCGGGCTGAAGGCGGTGTACACCCTGGACAAGTCGCTACCTCATCGCAGGGCCAACACAGATAGACAGACAACATTCACACTCACATTCACACACTAGGGCCAATTTAGTGTTGCCAATCAACTTATCCCCAGTTGCATGTCTTTGGAGATGGGAGGAAGCCGGAGTACCCGGAGGGAACCCACGTCCATAGTGGATCTAACATAATAGTGCGAGAGTCCAGTCCATAGTGGATCTAACATAATAGTGTGAGAGTCCAGTCCATAGTGGATCTAACATAATAGTGAGAGTCCAGTCCATAGTGGATCTAACATAATAGTGTGAGAGTCCAGTCCATAGTGGATCTAACATAATAGTGTGAGAGTCCAGTCCATAGTGGATCTAACATGGTAGTGTGAGAGTCCAGTCCATAGTGGATCTAACATAATAGTGTGAGAGTCCGGTCCATAGTGGATCTAACATAATAGTGTGAGAGTCCGGTCCATAGTGGATCTAACATAATAATGTGAGAGTCCGGTCCATAGTGGATCTAACATAATAGTGTGAGAGTTTGGTCCATAGTGGATCTAACATAATAGTGTGAGAGTCAAGTCCATAGTGGATCTAACATAATATTGTGAGAGTCCAGTCCACAGTGGATCTAACATAACAGTGTGAGAGTCCGGTCTATAGTGGATCTAACATAATAGTGTGAGAGTCCAGTCCACAGTGGATCTAACATAATAGTGTGAGAGTCCGGTCCATAGTGGATCTAACATAATAGTGTGAGAGTCCGGTCCATAGTGGATCTAACATAATAATGTGAGAGTCCGGTCCATAGTGGATCTAACATAATAGTGTGAGAGTTTGGTCCATAGTGGATCTAACATAAAAGTGTGAGAGTCCAGTCCATAGTGGATCTAACATAATAGTGAGAGTCCAGTCCATAGTGGATCTAACATAATAGTGAGAGTCCAGTCCATAGTGGATCTAACATAATAGTGTGAGAGTCCAGTCCATAGTGGATCTAACATAATAGTGAGAGTCCAGTCCATAGTGGATCTTACATAATAGTGAGAGAGTCCAGTCCATAGTGGATCTAACATAATAGTGAGAGTCCAGTCCATAGTGGATCTTACATAATAGTGTGAGAGTCCAGTCCATAGTGGGGCCAGCAGGAGACCATCCCGAGCGGAGACAGGGCAGCAGCGCAGAGACGTCCCCAACCGATGCACAGACTATTTAGGAGCGAG
This sequence comes from Nerophis lumbriciformis, assembly GCF_033978685.3. Taxonomy (NCBI): domain Eukaryota; kingdom Metazoa; phylum Chordata; class Actinopteri; order Syngnathiformes; family Syngnathidae; genus Nerophis; species Nerophis lumbriciformis. The sequence goes on along the minus strand of NC_084564.2, from coordinate 31,042,595 downwards.
GAAATTTCATGACTGGATTTGTTGCACCGGTGGCATCCTATGACAGTTCCCTGCTGGAAATCACTGAGAGCGGCCCTTTCTTTCACAAATGTTTGTAGAAGCAGTCTCCATGCCTAAGTGCTTGATTTTATACACCTGTGGCCGGACCAAGTGATTAGGACACCTGATTCTCATCATTTGGATGGGTGGCCAAATACTTTTGGCAATATAGTGTTTGTATATATATATATATATATATATATATATATATAAAAAGAGAGAGACAGAGACAGAGAGAGAGAGAGAGAGAGAGAGAGGTTTTCGTACTGTCTGACGTGAAGTACAAATATTGGAGGGTTCATTTCCACAAGGAAGGGCACATTGTCTCGCCCACTGCAAGCTTACCGAAAGCGCTGCCTTGGTGAAGTGCTTCCTTGACATGTGATCCTCTGACAGGAATTGTGGGTGTGGTCGGCGACTAGGATCAAGATGCTGTTACTCCAGACAGATCAGCTGATAAGCCTCAGCCAGACCATCAGTCTCCACACACACACACACACACACACACACACACACACACACACACACACACACACACACACACACACACACACACACACACACACCAAGACAGAAACTAATGTCTCAAACACACCCTTTGGATCTGTTCAGATTATCCTTAGCAGAGGGCATACAGAGGCCACCGTGATCATGCCGCGTAAAACTCTTCCTGTTTTATTTTGGCAGCAATAATTATTGATGGCTTAAAAAAACATATTTTCCTGCTGCCATGCTGCGGTTAAACTCAACTTTTTCCTCATGTCAGACTGGAGACTGGGGGTGGAGGTGTGGCTTTGTGCTACATGTCTCATTTGGACCCTTAATTATAATCCCTAGGGGGACAATTTTGAGGGTTTCTTGACAAATAACCCAGAGACAGGTTGTCTAATGGTTGTGTTTAAAACCCTAGTTTAGGACTTTAAGTATGGTGTTTTATTGTAAAATCGTACTTAAGAAGGGCCTATTTTAATCTCGGACGGTTTGTAATTGCACATTTACAGCAGTCTTCCTGGGGTGTAGCACAAAATTAAACTGCTAATTAGTGTTTCTGTTGTAGTGCAGAAACTATGAAAATGTTTCATGTTCCACCGGCACTGTGTGGTAACCGAGTGCAATAAAGTATGAGCAGAATATTATACACTTACTGGAAACTTAATTGATTTCAACACTAATTTAATGCTAAATGTATTGTTGTGGTGGTTTAGAACTACCCTGCATCATACTTGGAGGTGTTTCTCATGTTTTGATTACCCTATTTATATACACAAAATGGGCAACGTTTTATAAACACCTCTCTTTATCCTGCAGTTCTACATTAGTGCAAGCTACAACAACAATAATAATATATATGTTAAACGAATACCTCACTGACATTCCTTTGATTGTGATTAATGTGAACATAGAAGGTGTAAGTATGTCGGGCAAGTTACGGTAACTTAAACCACATGCATCACTATAAAGGCAGTGGAACCATGTGATGTTTCTCAAATATTTTCCCAATAACGACAATTATGCGAAATGTACAAAAAGTTGTCACGTGTAAATGGTAAATAAAATCAGAATACAATAATTTGCAAATGCTTTTCAACTTGTATTCAATTGAATAGACTGCAAAGACAAGATATTTAACATTCGAACTGGTAAACTTTGTTATTTATTGCAAATATTAGCTCATTTGGAATTTGATGCCTGCAACATGTTTCAAAAAAGCTGGCACGAGTGGCAAAAAAGACTGAGAAAGTTGAGGAATGCTCATCAAACAATTATTTGGAACATCCCACAGGTGAACAGGCTAATTGGGAACAGGTGGGTGCCATGATTGGGTATAAAAGCAGCTTCCATGAAATGCTCAGTCATTCACAAACAAGGATGGGGCGAGGGTCACCACTTTGTCCACAAACGCCTGAGCAAATTGTTTAAGAACAACATTTCTCAACCAGCTATTGCAAGGAATTTAGGGATTTCACCATCTACGCTCCATAATATCATCAAAAGGTTCAGAGAATCTGGAGAAATCACTGCACGTAAGCAATGATATTACGGACCGTCGATCTCTCAGGCGGTACTGCATCAAAAAACGACATCAGTGTGTAAAGGATATCACCACATGGGCTCAGGAACACTTCAGAAAACCACTGTCAGTAACTACAGTTGGTCGCTACATCTGTAAGTGCAAGTTAAAACTGTACTATGCAAAGCCAAAGCCATTTATCAACAACACCCGGAAACGCCACCGGCTTCGCTGGGCACAAGCTCATCGAAGATGGACTGATGCAAAGTGGAAAAGTGTTCTGTGGTCTGTCGAGTCCACATTTCAAGTTGTTTTTGGAAACTGTGGACGTCGTGTCCTCCGGAACAAAGAGGAAAAGATCCATCCGGACTGTTCTAGGCGCAAAGTTCAAAATCCAGCATCTGTGATGGTATGGGGGTGTATTAGTGCCCAAGACATGGGTAACTTACACATCTGTGAAGGCACCATTAATGCTGAAAGGTACATACAGGTTTTGGAGCAACATATGTTGCCATCCAAGCAACGTTTTCATGGACGCCCCTGCTTATTTCAGCAAGACAGTGCCAAGCCACGTGTTACAACAGTGTGGCTTCATAGTAAAAGTGTGCGGGTACTAGACTGGCCTGCCTGTAGTCCAGACCTGTCTCCCATTGAAAATGTGTGGTGCATTATGAAGCCTAAAATACCACAACGGAGACCCCCGGACTGTTGAACAACTTAAGCTGTACATCAAGCAAGAATGGGAACGAATTCCACTTCAAAAATGTGTCTCCTCAGTTCCCAAACGTTTACTGAGTGTTGTTAAAAGGAAAGGCCATGTAACACAGTGGTAAAAATGCCCCTGTGACAACTTTTATGCAATGTGTTGCTGCCATTAAATTCCAAGTTAATGATTTGCAAAAAAAAAAAAGTTGTTTCTCCGTGTGAACATTAAATATCTTTGAATATAAGTTGAAAAGGATTTGCAAATCATTGTATTCTGTTTTTATTTACATATTACACAACATGCCAACTTTACTGCTTTTGGGTTTTGTAGGAATTTGCTTCAAAAATGTTTGTCACTCCAAGATGTAAACTGAATTCGGGGGCTGGTATGCTGTCATTCCTGGGCCGGATTTGGCCCCCGGACCACAAGTTAAATATCCCTGTTCTTTCTTTCTTTCTTTAGTTTATTTGGAACATGAACACACTTACAGCATAACACATTACACAATTTCATATCATTTCACTTTACATCATGTCCGAAAAGGAGTAGGAAGAAGCAAAGCTTATTTAATCATACCCTTTTCCCACTTCAGAGCGTTTACAAATATATAGAATCATTTACTGACTTCTTTTTGTAGCACAAAGACATTCGTGAATAATTAATAGAGCAGTTTTGTAATATATAATTAAGTCAATCATGATAAACATACTGAGATGAAGAATATCTTATTTTCAATAAGGTTGAAAGTGTTTCTTATAATTCTTCTTATTTGTACTTTGTAAGCACTATTAATTTGAACAACCTCTTAAACTGGATCATATCAGTACAATGTTTAACTTCTTTACTTAATCTATTCCATTATTTAATTCCACATACTGATATGCTCAAGGTTCTGAGTGTTGTACGTGCGTACAAATGTTTTAAATTAGATTTTCCTTGAAGGTTATATTTCTCCTCTTTAGTTGAGAAGAATTGTTGTACATTCTTTGGTAGCAGGTTATAGTTTGCTTTGTCCATCATTTTAGCTGTTTGCAATTATACCAAATCATCAAACTTCAATATTTTTGACTCAATAAATAAAGGGTTTGTATGTTCTCTACATCCATCATTATGTATCAGTCTAATTGATCTTTTTTGGAACACAGTTAGTGAATGAAGCGCACATTTGTAGTTATTTCCCCATATTTCTGCACAATAAGTCAGATATGGTAACACTAGCGAGCAGTAGAGAATATGAAGTGATTTTTGGCCGAGGACGTATTTTGCTTTATTCATTATTGAAATGTTTCTTGCCACCGTATGTTGTATATTTTGTACATGAGATTTCCAGTTCATTTTATCATCTATTAATACTCCCAGAAATCGTGTTTCTTTCACCCTTTCAATGTCTACTCTGTCTATTTGTATTTGTGGACGATGCTCTTTTCTACTGTTACCAAATAGCATTATTTTAGTTTTACTGAGATTCAAGTCTGTTTTTGTCAAAGCATCTTTTTAATTTGTTCATTTCTTCTGTTATTATTTGTATTATCTTCTGTGTGTTCTCTCCTGAACAGAAAGCAGTTGTGTCGTCTGCAAAAAAACTAACTTTAAGTCCTTTGTAATTTTACAAATGTTGTTTGTATAAAGATTAAACAATCTTGGTCCCAGTATTGATCCCTGGGGTACACCACAGGATAAATCTAGCCGTGTTGACATATTTTCACCCATCTTCACATATTGCTTCCTGTTGGTTAAATAGCTTCTTACCCAGTTCAAGACCAAACCTCTGATGCCATATCGTTGTTATTTTTTTATTAAAATATCATGATTAATTGTGTCAAATGCTTTTGTTAAGCACGGCCGCACATTCTTTACCATCTATTGCATTGGTCATTTCCTCAGTTATTTTGATTAATGCTATCGATGTTGAGATATTTGCTCGGAATCCAAATTAGTTCTCCACGAGCGTTCCACTTTTTCACTCCATTATCTTCCAGTCATTGAGGCTTCACCGACAGAGATGTCAACGGTAAACACAATTCTGAAGCGAAGTGTCCAAATTGCTTATCGGCTTGAGAGACATGAACAATGTCTCCCTCGTTCAGAATACGCAAAGTCACACTTAATCAGTTAGTTCTCTAATAAAAATTTGAGTTTTTGCCACATTTGAGAAAAACCCCTCAGAGTTTTTTACTATTTATTTTTTGTTAGTTACTTAAGTTAATAACTTTAAAAATAGAATGTGAGGCTACAGTGCACTTGACGTTAAAAAAATTATAATAATCATAGTTTGAGTTTGTGCCAAATTTGAGGAAAATCTATCAAAGAATTCTTGTGATAGGGCTTTAACAATGTGCAAAGTTAAGACAAAATAATAAAAAAATGTACAAACCCCGTTTCCATATGAGTTGGGAAATTGTGTTAGATGTAAACACAAACGGAATACAATGATTTGCTAATCTTTTTCAACCCATATTCAATTGAATGCACTACAAAGACAACATATTTGATGTTCAAACTCATATACTTAATTTTTTTTGCAAATAATAATTAACTTAAGAATTTCATGGCTGCAACACGTGCCAAAGTAGTTGGGAAAGGGCATGTTCACCACTGTGTTACATGGCCTTTCCTTTTAACAACACTCAGTAAACGTTTGGGAACTGAGGAGACACATTTTTTAAGCTTCTCAGGTGGAATTCTTTCCCATTCTTGCTTGATGTACAGCTTAAGTTGTTCAACAGTCCGGGGGTCTCCGTTGTGGTATTTTAGGCTTCATAATGCGCCACACATTTTCAATGGGAGACAGGTCTGGACTACAGGCAGGCCAGTCTAGTACCCGCACTCTTTTACTATGAAGCCACGTTGATGTAACACGTGGCTTGGCATTGTCTTGCTGAAATAAGCAGGGGCATCCATGGTAACGTTGCTTGGATGGCAACATTTGTTGTTCCAAAACCTGTATGTACCTTTCAGCATTAATGGCGCCTTCACAGATGTGTAAGTTACCCATGTCTTGGGCACTAATACACCCCCATTCCATCACAGATGCTGGCTTTTCAACTTTGCGCCTATAACAATCCGGATGGTTCATTTCCTCTTTGGTCCGGAGGACACGACGTCCACAGTTTCCAAAAACAATTTGAAATGTGGACTCGTCAGACCACAGAACACTTTTCCACTTTGTATCAGTCCATCTTAGATGAGCTCAGGCCCAGCGAAGCCGACGACGTTTCTGGGTGTTGTTGATAAACGGTTTTCGCCTTGCATAGGAGAGTTTTAACGTGCACTTACAGATGTAGCGACCAACTGTAGTTACTGACAGTGGGTTTCTGAAGTGTTCCTGAGCCCATGTGGTGATATCCTTTACACACTGATGTTGCTTGTTGATGCAGTACAGCCTGAGGGGTCGAAAGTCACGGGCTTAGCTGCTTAAGTGCAGTGATTTCTCCAGATTCTCTGAACCCTTTGATGATATTACGGAGCGTAGATGGTGAAATCCCTAAATTCCTTGCAATAGCTGGTTGAGAAAGGTTTTTCTTAAACTGTTCAACAATTTGCTCACGCATTTGTTGACAAAGTGGTGACCCTCGCCCCATCCTTGTTTGTGAATGACTGAGCATTTCATGGAATCTACTTTTATACCCAATCATGGCACCCACCTGTTCCCAATTTGCCTGTTCACCTGTGGGATGTTCCAAATAAGTGTTCGATGAGCATTCCTCAACTTTATCAGTATTTATTGCCACCTTTCCCAACTTCTTTGTCACGTGTTGCTGGCATCAAATTCTAAAGTTAATGATTATTTGCAAAAAAAAAAAAAAGTTTATCAGTTTGAACATCAAATATCTTGTCTTTGTAGCATATTCAATTGAATATGGGTTGAAAATGATTTGCAAATCATTGTATTCCGTTTATATTTACATCTAGCACAATTTCCCAACTCATATGGAAACGGGGTTTATATAAAAAAATACTCAAGACCTGCTGGGACATCAACACATTGTTTTGTTCATGTAAATATTGTTTTATACCATATTGTGTACAGATTCTAAACTGTATGCAGTTTTTGTTGTATTTCCATTTTTCGGCATTATTCGATATTTTGATTGATGTCAGCGATTTTAGGCCAAAGTGTTCTTTATTTTATATTTTACTTCCTCTTATAACACAGTATCTACTGAAATGTTTAATGTATAAAACATCATTGTTTAGCAAAATGTACCATGTGTATGTTCAATTGTGCAAGTTGCTATTCACTTATTTTGAAGCGTTTTTTTTCTTTTTTTTTTGGATGTTTCATGGTTTCAATTCAAATGAAAGAATACCAATGCTAAAATACTTGTCTCAAATGTTAGGTATATGTATTAATGTCAATTTGTGAGATAGATTCTGTCTCCAGAATGAATGTAAATACTTTTACAAGAAAAAACAGCTGCATAAGATTTTCGTTTTTTTGTAATTCCTATTTTTATGCATTTATGGCTCTAAAAAAAAAACAGCAGGATATTTTGCGGATAACTTTTAACCTAATGTCCACAATGGCATTGTCTTGGGAACGAAAATCACTTTCGAGCTACTTTTTCCTGGTTCACCTTATGGCCTACTTGTTGATAAATATGTCTAATCGGGTACTGAATAGTTTTTCCATGATTTCGGAGAATTCTACCAGAATTATTCCACACTGATAATCATATAAATTCTAATCCATTGTGTATAACAGCTGTCTAAATACTTCTGAACCTAACCAGCCACTGTTTATATAACTAATAAATGTACAATTATTTTTCATGTTTAGTCGTCCAAACCGAAGGTGAGCATTCCCTTGACGGCCATCGTGGAGGTGAGGACCACCATGCCCCTTGAAATGCCCGACAAAGACAATACTTTTGTTCTCAAGGTAAAAAAAAAAAATGGCACTATATCGCACTTTATTCTTGCTCCTCAAGCAAATGTGCTTACTGGTTGTAAATGTCCTGTTTGGTTGATCTTGTAGGTGGAAAACGGGGGCGAATACATTCTGGAAACCATCGACTCGCTGCAGAAAAACTCGTGGGTCGCTGACATCCAGGACTGCATAGACCCCGGGTAAACCGCCAGATAAATATTTGCTGTTGAGGGAAGGAAGAGAGCGGTTGGATGGACGGAGGGACAAACGGGGAATGTGACGGGGAGAAACACACACAGTCATTAATCATGCAATTAGTGGAGGTTTTGACAGCCCTCTTTTACACAAACATAAACACACACCACGGACATTCTTCCTCATTGCTCAGCACAGGATAGAAGTAAACAGCGACTTTATTTGCGTCCATATTAGTAGAAAGCGTACACACTGGTAGTTATCCATAACCCCCCGCCCACCCCCTCCCCTACTTGTGTACAGCGACAGCGGCGACGACATCGAGCTGGCGTCGTGTCCTCACGGTCAGGCCTCCTCCAAAGACTGCTCCATGGTGGCCTCCTGCAGCTGTGAGCTGCTCTCTGAGGGTGAGACCATTCGGCCGCGCCATCTTGTCCTTGACATTTGCTGAAACCCGTCAACTTGTTTAGGTGTGTATCGAGCTCCAGAGAGGTTATGTCCTGCCGTAGCAGAGCATTACAGTGCCCCCGCCGTGCGTTGCAGAGAACCACCCTTCACCCAGCATCCATCCCACATGCCTTTGGAGCGCTTCCTCCAGTCCCCAGAGGTCCTGGCCTCCAACTCTGCAGCAGGCAATACCTTACACACTTATCCTAGCACGGTGGTCGGCAACTGGAGCTTTTGAAAAATGTATGAAAATGGAAAATGATAAAGGAAAAAATATATTTTTAGTTTTAATATGGTTTCTGGACAGGGACAAACACGACACATTGTTAGAAATCCCACTGTTTATATTAAACATTCTTCCTTGATGAGAGTATTTGGCGAGCGCCGTTTTGTCCTACTAATTTCGGTTGTCCCTGAACTCATCGTAGTTTCTTTATATCAGGGGTGTCAAACGTACGGATCAGGCCCGCGAACAGGTTTTATCCGTCCCGCGGGATGGGTTCGCTAAGTATAAAAATGAGCCGAAATTTTTGAATTAAAGAAACCGCTGTTCTACATGTGTCCACTAGATGTTGCAATAGCAATTCTTTGCATCTTTGTAGATGATGCTACATATGTACAAAAAATAAACCACATAATGTTAGTGCACCAGTCGACGAAAATGAGCAAACTACAAAAATAACATCCTGTAATTTTTTTTTTATCTTGATAGATTGAAAATGAACACCAATGAGTTTACTGATGAACCTTATCACATAAATTATTCAGAAGGTACAAATAACGACAAGTAAAGTACAAACCCCATTTCCATATGTGTTGGGAAATTGTGTTGGATGTAAATATAAACGGAATACAATGATTTGCAAATCCTTTTCAACCCATCGATCCCAAAAGGGACAAGCGGTAGAAAATGATTTTCTTTTTTTAAATTTTTAAATTTATTTTTAAATTTTTTTAATCAATTCAACAAAACAATACACAGCAATACCATAACAATGCAATCCAATTCCAAAACCAAACCCGACTCAGCAACACTCAGAACTGCAATAAACAGAGCAATTGAGAGGACACACAAACACGACACAGAACAAACCAAAAGTAGTAAAACAAAAATGAATATTATCAACAACAGTATCAATATTAGTAACAATTTCAACATAGCAGTGATTAAAAATCCCTCATTGACATTATCATTAGACATTTATAATAATAATAAAAAAAAGAAAGAACAATAGTGTCACAGTGACTTACACTTGCATCGCATCTCATAAGCTTGACAACACATTGTGCCCAATATTTTCACAAAGATAAAATAAGTCATATTTTTGGTTCATTTAATAGTTAAAACAAATTTACATTATTGCAATCAGTTGATAAAACATTGTCCTTTACAATTATAAAAGCTTTTTACAAAAATCTACTACTCTGCTTGCATGTCAGCAGACTGGGGTAGATCCTGCTGAAATCCTATGTATTGAATGAATAGAGAATCCTTTTGAATCGGAAAAATATCGTTTTTGAAACGAGAATCGCGTTGAATCGAAAAAATCAATTTATAATCGAATCGTGACCCCAAGAATCGATATTGAATCAAATCGTGGGACACCCAAAGATTCACAGCCCTAATTTCAGGAGAGTTCCCTTAGGAAAATCAAAATTCCAGCAGCAGTGTACAGAATTGAGATCGAATTTAAAAAGTAAAAAATAATAATGGGGGTATAAATGGAAATAAAATGGAAAATATTACAATAAGAATACAAATAAAAAGCAACAATAAGAATACAAATATAACAGTAAAAATAAGAATATAACAAGAGAAACTAGGCAGTAAAAAAGTATTGCAGTGTTATTGCACAGTTTATTTCAGTATTGTTATTGGTTTGCATACGTTACGCCACTCCTTTGTCTCATTTTGTCCACCAAATGTTTTATGCTGTGCATGAATGCACAAAGGTGAGTGAGCTTTGTTGATGTTATTGACTTGTTGGAGTGCTAATCAGGCATATTTGGTCAGGGCATGACTGCAAGCTAATGGAGCTAACATGCTATTTAGGCTAGCTGTATGTACATATTGCATCATTATGCCTCATTTGTAGGTATATTTGAGCTCATTTAATTTCCTTGACCTTGCATGTCTCATGACACATTATCTGTGTGTAGTATTGGCTGCATTTCAGATAGTTGTTTGTATGCCATGTTGTTCCAGACCACAGCAAACGTTACACAGCTTGCAAAGATCGTAATGGATCCATTAGAAGAAGACAGCCTGCCATTTCCTTTAACTTGGACACACACATCTATACCTTTGGCCATTAAAAAACAGTAATTTCCCAAAGTTATCTCACCTTCTGAGAAGCCTCTGATTTACTAATGTTTTCCAATATTGTAAAATGTGTAGAATAAATATTAAATTTCAACATTTCTCACAACGAAGATTTGCGTCAGCCTGCGACGCATAATCATTTTGATAGTAGGCTTATATAGCTAATATAGACACTTACTGTACATCATGTGTTGCCTTCATTATAACACTTATATAAGACTTTTAAAGTAATTTTGATAGTAGGCTAATACAGCTAATATAGACACTTACTGTACATCATGTGTTGCCTTCATTATAACACTTATATAAGACTTTTAAAGTCATTTTGATAGTAGGCTAAAATAACTAATATAGACACTTACATCATGTGTTGTCTTCATTATAACACTTATATAAGACTTTTAAAGTCATTTTGATAGTAAGCTAATACAACTAATATAGACACTTACATCATGTGTTGCCTTCAATACAACACATATATAAGACTTTTAAAGTCATTTTGATAGTAGGCTAATATAGCTAATATAGACACTTACATCATGTGTTGCCTTCATTATAACACTTATATAAGACTTTTAAAGTCATTTTGATAGTAGGCTAATACAACTAATATAGACGCTTACATCATGTGTTGCCTTCAATAGAACATTTATATAAGACTTTTAAAGTCATTTTGATAGGAGGCTAATATAGCTAATATAGACACTTACATCATGTGTTGCCTTCATTATAACACTTATATAAGACTTTAAAGTCATTTTGATAGTAGACTATTATAGCTAATATAGACACTTACATCATGTGTTGTCTTCATGATAACACTCATATAAGACTTTTAAAGTCATTTTGATAGTAGGCTAATATAGACACTTACATCATGTGTTGCCTTCATTATAACACTTATATAAGACTTTTAAAGTCATTTTTATAGTAAGCTAATATAGACACTTATATCATGTGTTGTCTTCATTATAACACTTATGAAAGACTTTTAAAGTCATTTTGATAGGAGGCTAATATAGCTAATATAGACACTTACATCATGTGTTTCCTTCATTATAACACTTATATAAGACTTTAAAGTCATTTTGATAGTAGACTATTATAGCTAATATAGACACTTACATCATGTGTTGTCTTCATGATAACACTCATATAAGACTTAAAGTCATTTTGATAGTAGGCTAATATAGACACTTACATCATGTGTTGCCTTCATTATAACACTTATATAAGACTTTTAAAGTCATTTTTATAGTAAGCTAATATAGACACTTATATCATGTGTTGTCTTCATTATAACACTTATGAAAGACTTTTAAAGTCATTTTGATAGTAGGCTAATATAGCTAATATAGACACTTACATCATGTGTTGCCTTCATTATAACACTTATGAAAGACTTTTAAAGTCATTTTGATAGTAGGCTAATATAGCTAATATAGACACTTACATCATGTGTTGCCTTCATTGTAACACTTATATAAGACTTTAAAGTCATTTTGATAGTAGACTATTATAGCTAATATAGACACTTACATCATGTGTTGTCTTCATGATAACACTCATATAAGACTTTTAAAGTCATTTTGATAGTAGGCTAATATAGACACTTACATCATGTGTTGCCTTCATTATAACACTTATATAAGACTTTTAAAGTCATTTTTATAGTAAGCTAATATAGACACTTATATCATGTGTTGTCTTCATTATAACACTTATATAAGACTTTTAAAGTCATTTTGATAGTAGGCTAATATAGCTAATATAGACACTTACATCATGTGTTGTCTTCATGATAACTCTTATATAGAAAATACTTAAGGCTGTCATCGGCAGGTGTACCAAAACAGTTTGGACTCCTGCTTCCCCAAAAGCTGGACACATATTTTGTCTTTCAGCGCCTCGTTCTCCCGGTAGATGCTCGAGGAACTACACGGTACCCCCCCCAATATAGCTAATATAGACACTTACATCATGTGTTGTCTTCATTATAACACTTCTAAATGATATGGCTCTTTCCACATTTTGGGTTGCCGACCCCTGTCCTAGCAGGAAAATGTTTAATAGACATGAGATATAATTATTTTGTTCTGGTGGCTCTGTTAAGGTGGCAGCGACGAAGCCAAGGACTCTGAGGGCGACGCCAGCCTTGCAGGATACCCATGGTTCCACGGAACGCTGTCTCGTGTGCGAGCGGCTCAGCTGGTATTGGCGGGCGGGGCAAGGAGCCACGGGCTTTTCGTGATACGGCAAAGTGAGACGCGGCCCGGCGAGTATGTGCTCACCTTCAACTTCCAAGGCAAAGCCAAGGTAAGAGGATGGAAAACACACCTGCTAACTCCATGAACTTATGAGTACCTCAACTTTCCAGAAATGCCGCCGGTTAAGGTCGTATTAGTCACAGGGTTGTGCCATTTGAGAATATTTTTGAATATGTTTTAATGTAATTGTTAATAGAAATGTCTCCTCTAAAAGTCCAGTCTATTTTTTTAAATTCATTTTAAATAATCCCTCAGCTCTACATTATAGCAGTTGATGTTTTATAAATATGTTGTAGATTGTACTTTCAAACATACAGTAGAGGCCAATAGTTTGGACACACCTTCTCCTCATTCAATGTGTTTTCTTTATTTTCATGACTATTTACATTGTAGATTGTCACATCAAAACTATGAACATGTGGAGTTATGTACTTAACAAAAAAGGTGAAATAACTGAAAACATGTTTTATATTGTAGTTTCTTCAAAATAGCCACCCTTTGCTCTGATTACTGCTTTGCACACTCTTGGCATTCTCTCCATGGGCTTCAAGCACACATGTGAAGTGAAAACCATTTCAGCTGACTACCTCTTGAAGCTCATCGGGAAGCTATATATATATATATATATATATATATATATATATATATATATATATATATATATATATATATATATATATATATATATTTCATTCATGCATAAATTATATATAGATACATATATATATATATATATATACATATATATATACAGTATATATTTATATATGTATGTATATATATATATATATATATATATATATGTATATATATATATATATTTTTTTTTTAAATTTATTTATTTTTATTTATTTATTGTTTTATCAATTTTTTTAATATATATATATATACATATATATATATATACACCGGTATATAAACTGTTATTTATTTATTTTTTTGTTTTTTTAAATATATATATATATATATATATATATATATATATATATATATATATATATATATATATATATATGATTAAAAACAACAACAAAAAAACAGTTTATATACCGGTATATAAACTGTTTTTGTTTTATATTTATATATATATATATATATATATATATATATATATATATATATATATATATATATATATATATACACGATTAAAAAACCCAAAAACAAAACAGTTTATATACCGGTGTGTGTGTGTGTGTATATATATATATATATATATATATATATATATATATATATATATATATAAACTGTTTTTTTGTATTCATTATTAATATAAACTTGTCAGCTTTTTGTCATTTCATGATGCCTTTATCTCTATTTTTACATTTTGATAGAGGGAGGTATTTTTTGTTATTATTTCATTATTTTTTAAAGTTATGTACATGTATATGTACATGTAAATGATGTATAAGGACAGATCCATTAAGAGTTTGAGCAGAAATATGTCATATAGGAATTAACTATACACAATAAACAGTAACAAAATGCTGTGTCACATTGTTTTTTGAAGTAATACCTTTGTGAATTGAAACAAACACAAGTAATGTAAAAAAAACAAAAACAAAAATTGTGTTTACTTTCTGATGTTAAAATAAAACACAAATCAGTTTGGCTAATGAAGATAAAGTCTAATAGACAAGCTTTGTTCTTCTCTTGGTCCAGTACAACAGTTTGGCCAACACAAATGGACCAATTGCACCAAATGATTGTTATTGGCCCAGTTCAATCCTGCTAATAAGCAGTGATGAAACTATTTAGAGTGCTACATTATGTACAGTATTATTGCTGTGTGTTATTACTATAATCTTTATCAGACAGCTCACAGCAGACCAGGTTGTCCCAACTCATGAGAAAGCAAAACGAATTACATCATTTGTGCCTTATGTAACACATTTCCTGCATCCTGTCAGGAAGAGTCAGCTGCCAGCTCATCCTCCGTGTTGTGCTTCCACAGCCACACCGAGATGACGACCTCAGACCTTGCCCGTCTCGCCCTGTCAGCTTCAAATGTCCACCGAGCCGTATCTCAGCCATCTTTGTGTGTGTTCTCTTCCCTGCCCAGCATCTGCGTTTGTCCGTCAACGACAACGGGCAGTGCCACGTCCACCATTTGTGGTTCCACACGGTGTCGGACATGCTGAGACACTTCCACGCTCACCCTATCCCGCTGGAATCTGGAGGATCGGCTGACATCACGTTGCGCTCCTACGTCCAAGTGCAAAGAAGCGCCCCGGCAGGTACAAAGCAACATGACACTGCAGTAGATTTTTGTTGATCAATAATTCATATTCATATTGAGTATTTCTAGCATGCTTTTGTTGATATTTACCCATCAGTTTGGAACACAATTAATTCAGTTGTGTTGTATTTGTTTTGTTTTTTTGTATACTCTGTTATTACTCAACCAAACCTGTCAACACAGTAACTTAGACTTAGACTTAGACTTCCTTTTATTATCATTCAAATTTGAACTTTACAGTACAGATAAGAACAACATTTTGTTGCATTAGCTCATGGTAGTGCAGGATAAAAGAGCAATAAAGGTGCAGATATAAATAAATAGATTACTGTACAGATAAATATATTGCACTTTTGCATATGCATCCACGTTTATGGATGTATGTTATAAGTAAAGCAGTGCAATTAAAAAAAAAACTGTTACTGTTACACTTTTCTTAGTGTTCATATACTGTTATGTCAATGCAAGGCATACTC
Source organism: Nerophis lumbriciformis (assembly GCF_033978685.3). NCBI lineage: Eukaryota > Metazoa > Chordata > Actinopteri > Syngnathiformes > Syngnathidae > Nerophis > Nerophis lumbriciformis. The sequence continues at coordinate 31,027,019 of NC_084564.2, read as the reverse complement.
TATATATAAATATAAATGTATATATATATGTATATATATATATATATATCCATCCATCCATCCATCCATCTTCTTCCGCTTATCCGAGGTCGGGTCGCGGGGGCAGCAGCCTAAGCAGGGAAGCCCAGACTTCCCTCTCCCCAGCCACTTCGTCCAGCTCCTCCCGGGGGATCCCGAGGCGTTCCCAGGCCAGCCGGGAGACATAGTCTTCCCAACGTGTCCTGGGTCTTCCTCGTGGCCTCCTACCAGTCGGACATGCCCTAAACACCTCCTTAGGGAGGCGCTCGGGTGGCATCCTGACCAGATGCCCGAACCACCTCATCATCATATATCATATATATTTAGATGCATATAAATATAAATGTATATATTCATATATACATATATACATATACTGTATACATATACATTCATATATGTACAGTGCAGGCCAAAAGTTTGGACACACCTTCTCCTCATTCAATGTGTTTTCTTTATTTTCATGACTATTTACATTGTAGATTATCACACCAAAACTATGAATGAACACATGTGGAGTTATGTACTTAACAAAAAAAGGTGAAATAATTGAAAACGTGTTTTATATTCTAGTTTCTTCAAAATAGCCACCGTAGCGGCAAACAGCTGTCTCGTCAGCTGATGTGCGAGCTCGCAACCGTGGCGGCTTGGCAACCAGCCAAGCCCCACTTAATAAAATTATATTTTATTGTAGAGCACATCCGCACCCCTATTCACCTAGGCAACCCCAGGTAAGGTGTATATAATTCGGCATTAGTTCAGCCATTCTGCTTATACAAACCCCGTTTCCATATGAGTTGGGGAATTGTGTTAGATGTAAATATAAACGGAATACAATGATTTGCAAATCATTTTCAACCCATATTCAATTGAATATGCTACAAAGACAACATATTTGATGTTCAAACTGATAAACTTTTTTTTTTGTTTGCAAATAATCATTAACTTTAGAATTTGATGCCAGCAACACGTGACAAGGAAGTTGGGAAAGGTGGCAATAAATACTGATAAAGTTGAGGAATGCTCATCAAACACTTATTTGGAATATCCCACAGGTGAACAGGCAAATTGGGAACAGGTGGGTGCCATGATTGGGTATAAAAGTAGATTCCATGAAATGCTCAGTCATTCACAAACAAGGATGGGGCGAGGGTCACCACTTTGTCAACAAATGCGTGAGCAAATTGTTGAACAGTTTAAGAAAAACCTTTCTCAACCAGCTATTGCAAGGAATTTAGGGATTTCACCATCTACGGTCTGTAATATCATCAAAGGGTTCAGAGAATCTGGAGAAATCACTGCACGTAAGCAGCTAAGCCCGTGACCTTCGATCCCTCAGGCTGTACTGCATCAACAAGCGACATCAGTGTGTAAATGATATCACCACATGGGCTCAGGAACAATTCAGAAACCCACTGTCAGTAACTACAGTTGGTCGCTACATCTGTAAGTGCAAGTTAAAACTCTCCTATGCAAGACGAAAACCGTTTATCAACAACACCCAGAAACGCCGTCGGCTTCGCTGGGCCTGAGCTCATCTAAGATGGACTGATACAAAGTGGAAAAGTGTTCTGTGGTCTGACGAGTCCACATTTCAAATTGTTTTTGGAAACTGTGGACGTTGTGTCCTCCGGACCAAAGAGGAAAAGAACCATCCGGATTGTTATAGGCGCAAAGTTGAAAAGCCAGCATCTGTGATGGTATGGGAGTGTATTAGTCCCAAGACATGGGTAACTTACACATCTGTGAAGGCGCCATTAATGCTGAAAGGTACATACAGGTTTTGGAGCAACATATGTTGCCATCCAAGCAACGTTACCATGGACGCCCCTGCTTATTTCAGCAAGACAATGTCAAGCCTTGTGTTACATCAACGTGGCTTCATAGCAACAGAGTGCGGGTACTAGAATAGCCTGCCTGTAGTCCAGACCTGTCTCCCGTTGAAAATGAAGCCTAAAATAGCACAACGGAGACCCCCGGACTGTTGAACAACTTAAGCTGTACATCAAGCAAGAATGGGAAAGAATTCCACGTGAGAAGCTTAAAAAATGTGTCTCCTCAGTTCCTAAACGTTTACTGAGTGTTGTTAAAAGGAAAGGCCATGTAACACAGTGGTGAACATGCCCTTTCCCAACTACTTTGGCACGGGTTGCAGCCATGAAATTCTAAGTTAATTATTATTTGCAAAAAAAAAAAAAAAAAAAAAAGTTTATGAGTTTGAACATCAAATATGTTGTCTTTGTAGTGCATTCAACTGATATGGGTTGAAAAGGATTTGCAAATCATTGTATTCCATTTATATTACATGTAACACAATTTCCCAACTCGTATGGAAACAGGGTTTGTATTTACGTTCACGCGCAGGTGTAGCGCGGCGCGCTCCCATCTCATCTGCTGTTGCCCGAGCCCGGTAATTAGACAGCTGTGTCAAATCAAGGAGTACAAAAGACGCCACCGCAGCGCAGAGTTAGTTAGTTCCTTACAGATAACCCAGAGTTGTGCCAAAAGTGTACCAAAACCAAAAGGTGAACGGACAGCCGGTAAGATTGCGCTTTATTTCTCTTTGTGGGTGTGGCGCACCTGTTGCGCTGGTGAGATGGGGGGTGCGGGGGAGTTGTGTGCATGTAGCGTGCTTAGTCTGGAGGCTAAATACACGCGGCGTTTTCTGTAACTGTTTGGTAAGGAAGGGTTGGTGTGTATTCTTTGCTTAGTTTGATAAATGTTGGAGCAGTTTGCTTCATCAGGAGGGTGAAGTCGCTCAATTTAAAGTGTTGGATGTAACTGTGCTGGATCATTGGCTGCTGGTGAGGGCATAGGAAACCCCGCATTTTTCTACCAGTAGACAGCGTTTAAGATTGAGTGTTTGGCTGCTAAATTAATAATACATTTATATTGGATATAGATTTTAAATATTTATCTAAAATAGGTGGTTAGTTGGTTAGGTATTTATGTATTTGCTTATTGGGTTTTCTGCTGCATTTATCTATTGTGTTTCTGGGGTTAAATGTATTTTATATGTGTCTTGGTGCATTTATGTTGAGACAATTGATTTAAAATCTGTTTTAACTTAAAAGGAAAAGATTAGTCCAATTTCTTGCACTTGTTTAATGGTTAAGAGTTTGATAGCCTAATTAATAATTGTAAATTATGGGATTGATAATTTGATTGATTTTTTACAGCATGTTAATCTTGTGGTGTTTTGTCACCAAAGGCTTTTCACCTAAAGACTGCTAAAAAGACTGTTAAAAATACTAAAAAGAAAAAACAATCTGTTTCTTCGTTTGGAGAAACTGTTGCAAACTAAAGGAAAATAAAAGGAAAAAAAATAACGGTCTGGTCTTTTGAATGAAATCCAGAAGCCACATTCAGCATTGGGATAAGCACAGCGAAAAAAGCAAAACACTTGACAGCCACCCTTTGCTCTGTTTACTGCTTTGCACACTCTTGGTATTCTCTCCATGAGCTTCAAGCACACCCTGTGAAGTGAAAACCATTTCAGATAACCAATTCCTCTTCCAACATGACTGTGCACCAGTGCACAAAGCAAGGTTCATAAAGACATGGATGACAGAGTCTGGTGTGGATGAACTTGACTGGCCTGCACAGAGTCCTGACCTGAACCCGATAGAACACCTTTGGGATGAATTAGAACGGAGACTGAGAGCCAGGCCTTCTTGACCAACATCAGTGTGTGACCTCACCAATGCGCTTTTGGAAGAATGGCGTAAAATTGCTATAAACACACTCCGCAACCTTGTGGACAGCCTTCCCAGAAGAGTTGAAGCTGTAATAGCTGCAAAAGGTCATATTGAACCCTATGGGTTAGGAACGGGATGGCACTTCAAGTTCATATGTGAGTCAAGGCAGGTGGCCAAATACTTTTGGAAATATAGTGTATATATATATATATATATATGTATGTATATATATATATTAGGGGTGTGGGAAAAAATCGATTGGAGTTCGAATCGCGATTCTCACGTTGTGCGATTCAGAATCGATTCTCATTTTTAAAAAATCGATTTTTGGGGGGATTTAAAAAAAATATATATATTTTTTTAATTTTTTAAATTAATGAATCCAACAAAACAATACACAGCAATACCATAACAATGCAATCCAATTCCAAAACCAAACCCGACCCATCAACACTCAGAACTGCAATAAACCGAGCAATTGAGAGGAGACACAAACACGACACAGAACAAACCAAAAGTAGTGAAACAAAAATGAATATTATCAACAACAGTATCAATATTAGTTACAATTTCAACATGGCAGTGATTAAAAATCCCTCATTGACATTATCATTAGACATTTATAAAAAAGAAGAACAATAGTGTCACAGTGGCTTACACTTGCATCGCATCTCATAAGCTTGACAACACACTGTGTCCAATATTTTCACAAAGATAAAATAAGTCATATTTTTGGTTCATTTACCGTATTTTCCGCACTATAAGGCGCACCTAAAAACCTCAAATTTTCTCAAAAGCTGACAGTGCGCCTTATAATCCGGTGTGCCTTATATATGGACCAATATTGAGCCACAATGGGTCTCGCAACTACGGGATGCATAACGTAACCCCAGCCTCTACTGTACCGTCTATTCTATGCGCCTTATAATGCGGTGCGCCTTATATATGAACAACGTTTTAAAATAGGCCATTCATTGAAGGCTCGCCTTATAATCCGGTGCGCCTTATAGTGCGGAAAATACGGTAATAGTTAAAACAAATTTACATTATTGCAATCAGTTGATAAAACATTGTCCTTTACAATTATAAAAGCTTTTTACAAAAATCTACTACTCTGCTTGCATGTCAGCAGACTGGGGTAGATCCTGCTGAAATCCTATGTATTGAATGAATAGAGAATTGTTTTGAATCGGGGAAAAAAATCGTTTTTGAATCGAGAATCGTGTTGAATTGAAGAAAAATCGATTTTGAATCGAATCGTGACCCCAAGAATCGATATTGAATCGAATCGTGGGACAACCAAAGATTCACAGCCCTAATATATACATATGTATACATATATATATATATATATATATATATATATATATATATATATATGTATGTGTGGGAAAAACATCACAAGACTATTTCATCTCTATATATATATATATATATATGTATATGTACGCAACATTTGACGTCACTATGGGAAGTTTTGACGGAGCAGAAACGTGTGAACTCGTTGGGAGTTTCCTCCTCTCCCAGCTCGCTAGCCTTAATCTGAACCTTGGTATTTACCGTGATGACGGACTGGCAGTGTGTCGCGCCTCGCCAAGGAGCAGCGAGAATACCAAGAAGCGCATATGCCAAATTTTCAAAGAGAACGGCCTACGGATCACGATTGAAGCCAACAAGCAAACCGTCAACTTCCTTGACGTCACTTTCAACCTGAGAAATAACAGCTACCAACCATTCACGAAACCCAACACAACACTCCAATACGTGCACCATGACAGCAACCATCCACCCACCACCACGAAAAGAATACCTACCGGAATCAATAAAAGGCTATCGATGCTGTCATCTAGCAAAGCTGAATTTGACCAAGCAACCCCCCCGTACCAAAAAGCCCTTGATGAAAGCGGATACAATTTCACCCTCACCTATGAACCCACGCCAGGAAACCAGCCAAAAAAGAACAGAAAACGAAACGGCATCATCTGGTACAACCCCCCATACAGCAAAAACGTCTCAACGAACATTGGACACAAATTCCTCAACCTGATTGACAAACACTTTCCCAAAGACAACAACCTAAGAAAAGTATTCAACAAGAACAACATCAAATTGAGCTACAGCTGCATGAACAATATACGACAAATCATCTCAAACCACAACAAAACAATTGCAAATGAGCCGTCGACCCCCAGTCAGAACGACTCCAAAACCAACAAAGCATGTAACTGTCGAAAGAAACCTGATTGCCCCCTCAACGGGGGATGCTTACAAACATCAGTTGTCTACCAATCTAAGGTAATACGCAAGGACATTAACACATCCGACACATATGTAGGATTAACCGAGGGTGAATTCAAAACCAGATGGAACAACCACAAGGCTTCTTTCAGGAACAAAAACCTGCGAAATACCACAGAACTCAGCAAACACATTTGGGACCTCAAAGACAATAATGTTGAATATTCAATAACATGGCAAATTCTTGCATCCAGCACACCTTACAATAGTGGTAATAAAAGATGCAACCTATGCTTGAAAGAGAAACTGTTTATTATCTACCGTCCAGACCTGTCATCCCTCAACAAGCGCAGCGAAATTGTAACAACATGCCGCCATAGACGGAAACACCTCCTAGGTAACACATGAACCAATCACCACGCCCCTAGGCCAGCCTGTACCCACCCACTCTGTGCCCTATATAAACCATGGTATGCGAATGCTCCCATTAAAATCTCCTGACGATTGAGGGTACCCCCCTCATGAAACAGGCCTGTAGAGATGAAATAGTCTTGTGATTTTTTTTCCCCACACATACATATATTGCGCTCTACTACGGTATCGAGCACTATTTTTTGGATAACCTTATTAAGACATATATATATATGTATATATATATACAGGTAAAAGCCAGTAAATTAGAATATTTTGAAAAACTTGATTTATTTCAGTAATTGCATTCAAAAGGTGCAACTTGTACATTATATTTATTCATTGCACACAGACTGATGCATTCAAATGTTTATTTCATTTAATTTTGATGATTTGAAGTGGCAACAAATGAAAATCCAAAATTCCGTGTGTCACAAAATTAGAATATTACTTAAGGCTAATACAAAAAAGGGATTTTTAGAAATGTTGGCTAACTGAAAAGTATGAAAATGAAAAATATGAGCATGTACAATACTCAATACTTGGTTGGAGCTCCTTTTGCCTCAATTACTGCGTTAATGCGGCGTGGCATGGAGTCGATGAGTTTCTGGCACTGCTCAGGTGTTATGAGAGCCCAGGTTGCTCTGATAGTGG
>NC_084564.2:31010000-31012500 GCF_033978685.3 Nerophis lumbriciformis | reverse complement strand
TGAAATTTCCTCGGTCCTAAATATTCCAAAGTCAACTTTATTATAGGAAAAGTGAAGAGTTTGGGAACAACAGCAACTCAGCCACCAAGTGGTAGGCCACGTAAACTGACAGAGAGGTCAGCATAGTGCAAAGACTTTCTGCACAGTCAGTTGCTACAGAGCTCCAAACTTCATGTGACCTTCCAATTAGCCCACGTACAGTACGCAGAGAGTTCATGGAATGGGTTTCCATGGCCGAGCAGCTGCATCTAAGCCATGCATCACCAAGTCCAATGCAAAGCGTGGGATGCAGTTGTGTAAAGCAAGTCACCACTGGACTCTAGAGCATTGGAGATGCCTTCTTTGGACTGATGAATCACACTTTTCCATCTGGCAATCCGATGGACCAGTCTGGGTTTGGAGGTTGCCAGGAGAACGCTACATTTCGGACCGCATTGTGCCGAGTGTGAAATTTGGTGGAGGAGGAATTATGGTGTTGTTATTCAGGAGTTGGGCTTGGCCCCTTAGTTCCAGTGAAAGTTACTTTAAATGCTCCGGGATACCAAAACATGTTGGACAATTCCATGGGATGGCACTTCGAGTTCATACGTGAGTCAAGGCAGGTGGCCAAATATTTTTGGCAATATTGTGTTATGTGTTTCTCAGCAGTGGTGTTCAGTTGTAATACACTTTCCCACCACTTGTGGCAGTAATGACAATCTCAAGCCAGATCCGCGTATAGGGAGAGTATGGCCAACTCACTTTCTAAGTTGGACTCAACACGGCGCCCTATGGTCACGTGAGGGCTTTTGACCAATCATTTATGACATGGATGTCAAAGTGGTCTCCATTGAGGGCCACATGGCAGTTATTTATGGCTGCCTTCAGAGGGCCGCTTGTAACAATAAATAATGTAGGAATTTGCCTCTATATTTCATTATTAATTATATATTTTTTAAAGTAGACTGGATTTTACAGTAAAAACTTCACAATTACATTTTACTGTAAAATTGGGTTTTTTATTTTATTTTTTCACAACATTTTACGGTCAAAGGAAAAACAGTACCACTGTTTTTTGGGGGGGGTTTTACGGAAAAAGCTGGCAGCTTAGTTGCCAGAATTTTAGTACCGGTAATAAATTGACATTGGTTTTTACAACATGATTTTGTTCATGGAAAAACAGTACAAGTTCTTTTTTTTATTCTGGCAATTTAGCTGCCAGTTTTTCTACCGTAAAACCAAATGTAGCGTCTTTCCATTTACAGTAATAAACCGTTAAAAACAACAACCCTAGATTTTACAGTCAAAAACTGGCAGCTCAGTCAACATAATTTTAATGCAAAAAAACAATAGTTTTTTCCATTTACAGTAATATGCTGTAAAGAACATTTTGTCATTTTTATTTATTCGATGGGTAGTTTGCAGTAAAGTTAAGTATTTTTATTTAGACAAAAACATGTTTGGAAAGTATGATACTATACTGTACTATTTGTTGCAATATTGGATACTATTAAAGTTTAAAGGCCTACTGAAATGTGATTTTCTTATTTAAACGGGGATAGCAGGTCCATTCTATGTGTCATACTTGATCATTTCGCGATATTGCCATATTTTTGCTGAAAGGATTTAGTAGAGAACATCGACGATAAAGTTCGCAACTTTTGGTCGCTGATAAAGCCTTGCCTGTACCGGAAGTAGCAGACGATATGCGCGTGACGTCACAGGTTGTGGAGCTCCTCACATCTGCACATTGTTTACAATCATGGCCACCAGCAGCGAGAGCGATTCGGACCGAGAAAGCGACGATTTCCCCATTAATTTGAGCGAGGATGAAAGATTTGTGGATGAGGAAAGTGAGAGTGAAGGACTAGAGGGCAGTGGGAGCGATTCAGATAGGGAAGATGCTGTGAGAGGCGGGTGGGACCTGATATTCAGCTGGGAATGACTAAAACAGTAAATAAACACAAGACATATATATACTCTATTAGCCACAACACAACCAGGCTTATATTTAATATGCCACAAATGAATCCCGCATAACAAACACCTCCCCCCTCCCGTCCATATAACCCGCCAATACAACTCAAACACCTGCACAACACACTCAATCCCACAGCACATATATTTCCCCAAAGTCCCCAAAGTTACGTACGTGACATGCACATAGCGGCACGCACCTATGGGCAAGCGATCAAATGTTTGGAAGCCGCAGCTGCATGCGTACTCACGGTACCATGTCTGCGTATCCAACTCAAAGTCCTCCTGGTAAGAGTCTCTGTTGTCCCAGTTCTCCACCGGCCAATGGTAAAGCTTGACTGTCATCTTTCGGAAATGTAAACAACGAAACACCGGCTGTGTTTGTGTTGCTGCAGCCGGCCGCAATACACCGCTTCCCACCTACAGCTTTCTTCTTTGCTGTCTTCATTGTTCATTGAACAAATTGCAAAAGATTCACCAACACAGATGTCCAGAATACTGTGGAATTTTGCGATGAAAACAGACGACTTAATAGCTGGCCACC
>NC_084564.2:30997500-31005000 GCF_033978685.3 Nerophis lumbriciformis | reverse complement strand
GAATCTTATTCAATCTCCCAAAAATATTTGTATACAAAGTACATATTTTAAATACAGTAAATAAATAAATGCAACTTCCGCCAACGACATACTGTCGACCAATAGGAATCACTGTTTTACAGGAAGTAGTAATCATGGCTGACCAATCACGAAGCAGCAACTCGTTTAAAAATATAAAATGACTAAAATACCAATGGCAGCATGCTTCTAAAATATACCCAGAATATTATTCAACCTCCCAAAAATATATGTATACAAATCATATATTTTTAAATACAGTAAATAAATAAATGCAACTTCTGCCAACGACAATATACTGTCGACCAATAGGAATCACTGTTTACAGGAAGTAGTAATCATAGCTGACCAATCACGAAGCAGCAACTGTCTCACTCCAGTCGTTTAAAAATATAAAATGACTAAAATACCAATAACAGCATGCTTCTAAAATATCCCCAGAATAGCAAGATGTGTGTATCACAATCCTTATATGTGTGCAAGATGGGAAGGTGTGTGTAAAGCATTGTGTGTAATATTTCGCAAAAATTGTGAAGCAGATTCTATGTATGTCCTTAATATTAGGAAAATCTACACAGTGGTTTTGTTTACTGTGTGTAGACTTTGTTAACTGTGTGAAAATTTAAAAAATTGTGTGTAAGCAATTGGGAAAAACTGTAAATAAAGGTTTTGAAAATCCAAAAAAGAAAACCCAAACACTGGGCTTTGTACGCTAATGGTCGCTAGGTGGCGACACAGCAACCTACCTTCACCTTTAATTCCAATGTGTGGTTAGCCGAAGAAGAAGAAGGCTGGCCAAGCAGAGCTGGTAGTCACATGTGTTTACTTCATTTCAAGTAGACTAACTATAGTTTCCCCCAGACACAAACTCACAGCAAGGAAGAAGTATGAGCTCCTGTCGACGACCAGAACATTCTGCCCCTCCAGATGTGGTTCGTCTTTGTTTTTGTGGCAGCTCAGCTAACAGTTTACATGTAAACTGCACGCTATGATAGCTAGCTAATGTTGGGTTTTAGCCCTCGTTCAAGTAATATTCTATTTGTTGTCAAGTAATATTATGTATGTTGTATTACTGATGTTCAAGTAATATTCTATTTGTTTTATTACTGGTGGCAATAAGTGAACGTGGGCTTCGTGATTATTAATTCAAACTGTTGTGTTCTCTAGTTTTACGACGCAAAGGAGGCAAAGAAATACTCTCAAAAGTAAGTCTGGATGCTACATTCATGTCACCTTCTGGTAGTGTTGTACCCATAGACTTGTTATAAGTGGACGCAGCATTGGCTGCTGTGACGCGAGAAATTGGGCCGCCATCTTGAAGTGGTGACGAGGAGCCAGCGAGTAGCCTAAACTGGCAGTTGACAGGTAGAAAACAAAGATGCTAAACTGACAGTTGACACGTAGAAAACAAAGATGCCAAACTGACAGTTGACAGGGAGAAAACAAAGATGCTAAACTGACAGTTGATTGATTGAGACTTATTAGTAGATTGCACAGTGAAGTACATATTCCGTACAATTGACCACTAAATGGTAACACCCGAATAAGTTTTTCAACTTGTTTAAGTCGGGGTCCACTTAAATTGATTCATGATGCAGATATATACTATCAGATATATACTATCATCATAATACAGTCATCACACAAGATAATCACATTGAATTATTTACATTATTTACAATCTGGGGTGCGGATCATCAGTCATCAACAATTGAGAACAGAGAAATGGATATTGGAACAGTGTAGGTCTGACTTGGTAGGATATGGACAGCAAGTAGTGGGCAGAGAGAGAGAGAGAGAGAAAACAACGATGCTAAACTGACAGTTGACAGGTAGAAAACAACGATGCTAAACTGACAGTTGACAGGTCGAAAACAAAGATGCTAAACTGACAGTTGACAGGTCGAAAACAAAGATGCTCAGCTGACAGTTGACAGGTAGAAAACAAAGATGCTAAACTGACAATTGACAGGTAGAAAACAAAGATGCTCAACTGACAGTTGACTGGTAGAAAACAAAGATGCTAAACTGACAGTTGACAGTTAGAAAACAAAGATGCTAAACTGACAGTTGACAAGAGAAAACAAAGATGCTAAACTGACAGTTGACAGGTAGAAAACAAAGATGCTCAACTGACAGTTGACAGGTAGAAAACAAAGATGCTCAACTGACAGTTGACAGGTAGAAAACAAAGATGCTAAACTAACAGTTGACAGGTAGAAAACAAAGATGCTAAACTGACAGTTGACAGGTAGAAAACAAAGATGCTAAACTGACAATTGACTTCTACAATACAAAGTCAATGGGGCTTAAGATTTTAGGTGTGACCGTTTTGTTAAAAATGTCATAACTTTCTTAATATTTAGCCCATTATAAAAAGGTTGGTGTCATTATTGAAAGCCTGTCAAACAAACCATTTTAGATAGAGACCTGGATTAAATTGGTTCAGGTTGATTTTATTCAATAAATTAGATACAGTATTTGTAGCAACAAGTTGAATGTTTGCTGTTGCATTAATGCATGTTTTTTTTTGCTGTTCATCAGTTCTCGAATGATCGAGATTCAGACCCAGATGTCAGAGAGAGCTGTGGAGCTTTTGAACCTGCCAGAGGGACAGCCATGCTTCCTGCTGGACGTTGGGTGAATATTTATTCAAGTTTATACATAATCCTAAAATGTATCGATATTTTTTTCTCTCATACACGTAGCTACAATAATAGGAGGAACCACTCTCAGTATAATGCAGAGCAGGTGTACTCCACTGCAAAAAATAATCATATCATATACATGTTTGGCCTCATTGAGGTGAAACTCAGTGTTTTATTATGTGTCTCAGGTGTGGCTCTGGTCTGAGTGGCGACTACCTGACAGAAGAAGGACACTACTGGGTTGGTGTTGACATCAGCACCGCCATGCTGGGTTAGTGCAAACTTTCTGATTTAACGATTATGACCCTGGACATAATAGCAGAGAGAATGTTTTCCACAGCATAGTTATGTCAACTTTTCTCACAATGGATTGTGGAGTTAGGAAATACGTAGTGACCCACATATAACACAACCTTTCTTTTTTTAAACTACTTTTTTTGGGGGGGGAAAGGTTCTGGAAAAATTAAAAACAAAAAAGTTTTATGTAAATTGATCACTATTATCTTAAAATTAGCATCATCTGTTGTTTGTTGAAAACCATTAAGGCATTTTTTTCTTGGGGGTCTGTTTTTATGTCAAGGCTCAATCTCTCCAGATGTGTGAGTGGTAGGGAGAAAAACTATGACTATCTTGGTATTGGCACCAGTTGGCACGTGCATAAATCTACTGAATATCAGACGACCATTCTTTTTATACAACAAAAATAACATATTTGGGTTGGCCTGGGCCAATATTCGATAAGTCAATTAACCGACGATCAATGAAAATTGCGTTGCTAAGTTTTACGTGTGTATGCTTCAAGAGCCTTCACGATTTTTATCGGTTTCAGGACCAGCGCGTGTTTGTGCTATAGCGCAGGAATGCCCCAACCACCGGTCCGGGGACCGGTGCCGGGACGTGACGCATTTGCTACCGGGCCGCACAGACACATAAAATAATTTATAAACGAATGCATTTTCTACGACTTAACTTTCGCCTGTCCCACTAGACCGCATGTGTCAAACTACAGCCATACCATTTTATATGGCCCGCCCACGCCTGAAAATAATATGCATCAATAAAGTACTTACTAAATGCATTCTTTCTTTCCATTTTGACAGTAAAACATACATTCATTGCATGCAATTGCATGTTTTTTGATTCAATTATATCTAATAAAGTAATAGAATAGAATATATCTTTATTGTCATTGTACATTGTACAACGAAATTGTAAGCAAAACTAATTTAGTGCAAATTCATAACACATAAAACCATAAGAACATAGATAAATAGATAAAAATACATAAAATACATAAATATAGCAAGCACACAGCTCACATGCACAGTCATTATTGTCGTCTTGTGTTCAGCGACACTATTGCTCTCGGGTAATAAGTGTTCTTAAGTCTGTTTGTCTGGCATTTTATTGTCCTGTATCTCCTCGAGGGCAGCAGTTCAAAAAGTTTATGTCCAGGGTGAGATGGGTCCCTTATGATGTTTTGGGCCTTTTTGAGGCACCTGGCACTGTACAGTTCATCTAGGGAGGACACTATAGTATTATACATTAAACATGTTTTTTCTTAAAATACAAAATACATACTTAAATAAATAAATATCTGCTTGATTTATGTGTGAATCTGTAATAATAATGTTAATAATGTAATGTTAGTTACATTTGTATGATTTTAGGTTGCAAAGTAGTTATCTCTGATAATAAAGGAACTATTAGTTTCATGTTTCCGAATAATGTAACAAATATATTATCATACATTCAACATGAAAAAAAATACCTGATTGGCTTATTTCAAAGCAAGTTATCCATTAAATTATACATTGTAAAAATGGTAATAGATTTTACGGTGGGGAAAAAAATGGCTGCTCAGTGGCCAAAATTTTATCATAAAAAAACAGTCGTACATTTTTTTTTAAATTTAAAGTAATACAGCGCAAAAACAACAACCATAGAGTTCATGATTAACACTGGCTGCTCTGTCACAATTTTATCATAAAAAAAACATGGTAGCCTTTTTCTATTTACAGCAATGTCCTGTAAGAAAAAGAAAACGATCAAATCCACGGTAGGATTCTGCCAACTGAGCTGCTGGTCTACAGATTTTTTTTAACGGAGTACGTAAAAAATATATATTGTTGTGCAATAATATTATAAGGGGAATATTACTCTTAGTTACAAGCGGCCCTCTGAGGGCAGCCATAACTGCCCTCATAGAGTTGGACACCCCTGCACTAGACACACCGATAAGCTTGTTTATAGATGTGCATTAAAACTCCTCATAGGAAGTTGCCATTTGTTATATTTGTTATAACTTTGTGACATGATAAAATGCACATTAATGAACATATAAAATATAAATGTGACAGATTGTAGCCCAAAAATGATTTCCATCTGCAGTCCTGCTGGGGATCTCATTGCAAAGAAACAAGCCCAGGGCTCCCACTAATTCAGCGTTACAGTGAGTTGTGTTTTTCATGCACTTATTTTTGCTGTATTTATTTGGCACAAGTGGAAAGCCGGTCCCTGAAAATAATACCCACATTAAACCGGTCCGTGGTGCAAAAAAGGTTGGACACCCCTGCACTAGACACACCAATAAGCTTGTTTATACTGTAGATGTACAATAAAACTCCTCATAGGAAGTTGCCATTCATCCATCCATCTTCTACCGCTTGTCCCTTTTTTGGAGTCGCGGGGGGTGCTGGAGCCTATCTCAGCTGCATTCGGGCGGAAGGCTGGGTACACCCCGGACAAGTCTCCACCTCATCACAGGGCCAACACAGATAGACAAACAACATTCACAGTCACATTCACACACTAGGGACCATTTAGTGTTGCCAATCAACCTATGCCCAAGTGCATGGTTTTGGTTGCCATTTGCTATATTTGTTATAACTTTGTGACATGATAAAATGCACATTAATGAACATATAAAATAAAAATGTGACAGATTGTAGCCAAAAAATAATTTCCATCTGCAGTCCCCAGCAGGTTGATGGTAACCTGCTGGGGATCTCATTGCAAAGAAACAAGCCTATCACTAATTCAGCGTTATAGTGAGTTGTGTTTTTCATGCATTTATTTTTGCTGTATTTATCCGGCACAAGCGGAAAGCTGGTCCCTGAAAATAATACCGACATTAAACCGGTCCCTTTGTGCAAAAAAGGTTGGGGACCCCTGCTATAGCGGACTGAAAAGAAGGGGGTGAATCATCTTGTCATCATTTAGTGTCTTTGAGTCTTTGTGCGTCTTTGTGGCCTTCTAGCATCACATAGTGCAAGCCTGGCCAACCCGTGGCTCTTATTTTCATATCAAAGTTTGTGGGGGTTTTTGTGTGTGTGTTAGGTGAGCAAGACGGTCTGCAAGAGCGGTCACTCTTTTGCATTGCTTTCTGCGGCTGTCGTTTCAACTACAAATCAACGGTACTAATAATAACCGCTGTAAATCTCCCAACGGTTAGTATTAAATTAAAATGGTCGAAAAACCGGCATTCATAATCGCACTTTGATACGGAAGGACTGGCGCTCGCTAGCTTAAATGCTAACATGTAAACCAGGAGTGCCCATTACGTCGATCGCGAGCTTCCGGTCGATTGCAGAAGGTGTGTCAGTCGACCGCCAGCCAGGTATTGAAAAAATACACCAATAGATCATCGATCTTCACTATGACGTTACTTTTGTCACTTGATTGACATTCACGGCACCTGAAAGTCTTGTGAGATGACACTGGCTGCTGCCAGATCATTATTAAGAAAAAATGACCGACAGAAAGGCGAGAAACTGTTTTTATTTCAACTGTAAGTTAAAGTACCAATGATAGTCAAACATATACACTAGGTGTGGCAAAATTATTCTCTGCATTTGACCCATCACCCTTGATCACCCCCTGGGAGGTGAGGGGAGCAGTGAGCAGCAGCGGATTCATTTTTGATGATTTAACCCCCACTTCCAACCATTGATGCTGAGTGCCAAGCAGGGAGGTAATGGCTCCCATTTTTATAGTCTTTGGTATGACTCGGCCGCTGTTTGAACTCACATCCTACCCATCTCACGGCGGACACTATCCACAAGGCCACACATCCCGTCAAAAGCCTAAAGACTGACCGCTCAGTTCCTGTTTTCACAATAAAAGTGCTGCTCCATCCTGCCTGCACTAACAAAATAAGAATCTCCGAAAGCTAGCGCAAACAAGCTAGCAAGCCATGGAGTTTGTCGCCAATGTATTTCTTGTAAAGTGAGGAGTATGGAAGCTGGACAAATAAGATGCCAAAAAGCAAGCACTTTCATGTGGTATTGGACAAAAAGGAGGACTTTTTTTGTCCTCCATATGAAAATGTGGAGGTTATCATCACTACTGTCTGATTCCAATCAATGCAAGTTATCACAATCATACCAACTTATATTCTTGTCTTCATGAAAGAAAGGAATGTTAAACATGCTTGTATTATCATTAAACACCTTTAACTTGTTAACAAAAACGGCCAAATAAATAATATACATATATATATATATATATATATATATATATATATATATATATATATATATATATATATATATATATATTAGGGGTGTAACGGTACACAAAAATTTTGGTTCGGTACGTACCTCGGTTTAGAGGTCACGGTTCGGTTCATTTTCGACAAAATATACATGTTTTGGTTATTTATTTACCAAATTTGTAAACAATGGCATAACATACATATACACACAGGGTCCATTGCCAGGGTTAATGTGGTCAACATATATAAAATAAAAACTAAATAAGATAAGGCTCAGAATGGTTTCTTAACAAAACCTTTCTACATATAAAGTGCTTTTTTTGATTGTTAGATTAATTG